>NW_022900948.1:30038705-30090532 GCF_012274545.1 Fukomys damarensis | reverse complement strand
GCTCCCTGCTGCCCTCCTTGGTCTTCGGCCCCTCAGAAATGTCATTTTCTGGTTGGGAAAAAAGTTTGGGGAGCCCGCAGTTGGCAGAACACAAGGGGTTAATAGGAACTCCTTACCCCCTCCCTACCCCCCCAAAAAAATCAAATTGGTTTTTAACATAAAAGTTTTGCAAAGCGGGCCTTACGCTGGCATCAGAAGGCTTACTGGGAATATTCCTATTGCCTCTGACACCCCTACCAAATTCCTAGGGAATAAAAGTTTGAAGAACTGGCCCTATGTCAGACAAGAAGGGTTAAGGTGATTCTTTCTGCCCCCCCCCGATTTTTAAATATGTAAGGAGGTGCCTGTATGTGTAATGCCAATGAAGCGCTATTTTTACCTACTTCTACCAAACTTAAAAAGTAAACATTTTTTAAGTTTGAAAAATTGGTCCTCTTGTAGGAAAAGAGAGATGAAAGATGAGGAGTCAGCTTCTCCTCCCACAGCCCCCAGTCCCGTGATACAGAAAAGAAAAATTTGAGAAACTGCTTCTATGAAAATTGAAAAGTGAAGGAGGACATTTCTTTCCAATATCCTAAAAACAAAAATCACACTTTTTAAAAAACTTTGAGGAACAGCCTCCTTATGAGAATTATAAAAAGAATTATTTCCTGGTGTCCTCAGTCTCCCCCAAAAGTAGATATTTTTTTTTAAAAAAAAGTGCAAACACCCTGCCCTACACAGAGGCAAAGGAGTATTATTGGATCCTTCCTGTATCTCACTCAACCGACTGATTTTTGGAATAAAAAGTTGAAGAATTGCTCATCTATAAAATGACAGGTGAACCAAAATCTACTCCTCCCCAAGAGAAAACAATAAAGGCATTTTTAAAAATAAAAGCTTTGGAAATTAAGAATAGACAAATGTCTTTTCTCTGCCCCCACCTTAAAAAAATAAAAATTTAATGTTTAAAGGGTTGGATCAATATGAGACAAGAAGGCTTAGGGAATTTTTCCCCTACCACCTCCTCAATTGTTTTTTAAATATGTACCTGCTTTTCCTGAAGAATTAATCTGTGGGAATTTGGCCCTCCATGGGAAGAATGGATTAACACAGGCCTCACCTTCCCTGATAATCATGGATACACACACATATACACACACACACACAAAAGAAGTTAAAAGGAATCCTCTACTTCCTCCAAACCCCCAAAAGCTGGAGATTAATTAAAAATAAAAGTGGCCATTTCTCTTCCAACCAGCCTGGCAAGTATGTTCCTGGCAGAGGTCTGGCAGCCCCTGCCAAGGCTGGTGTAGATCAAACATCGAGGGAGCCAGCAGCCTGCAGTCTGGCAGAGTTCGGCTCCTGGGAGCCCTCGGCATATGTGCTGTCAGGTAGCCCCTGGCCTGCCAGCCTGTCCTCCACCAGGCGGCTGGGGGCCTGGGGCCCTGGAGAGATGCTCCAGGTTCACTCTCTCTCTGGCTCATCCCTGAATGACAGTTTCCCAGCATCTGTCTCAAGGCCAGGCCTCCTCTGGTTAGGCCAAGCCCAAGTCCTTCCAGCCCCCTATAGAAAGGAACTGACCCCCATATAATATGGTGTCTCAGCCATCATGGCCCAGAGCTGAAGGGTACCAAGGAAAAAATCCTGCCCGGGAGTCAGGAAAATTTGATGGAGTACATATTCACTTAGCACTTGCTATATGTAAATACAAACATAGCAAGATGTGCCTAGGAGGGCAGATACGCATTAAGAAGACGGTGGCTTCCAGCAGCTCATCTCAAACTTGAGCAGGTCTTGAGTCACCAGGAGGGCTTGTTCACAAACTGCCAGCCTCCACCCTGGAGTTTCCAATTCCTTTGGTCTGGGTTAGGGACCACAAGTGTGCATTTCCAGCAAGTTCCCCAGAACTTCTGATGCTTTTGGTCAAAGGACTACCTTTGTAAAACCATTACAATGCAGTGCCAAGAGCAACATGCATGGGAGCAGAAGGAAAATGACCAACTTGGGGAGCATGAAGATTCCAACAAGAGTGACACCTGCTTGAGGGTAGCTTGAAGCATCCTTTCCCTCAGGGTCCTAATCAGATGGCAGGGTCTTTCTACAGCAGGGATTCTTACTTAGGGTCCTTGGTTAGATCCTTGGATACGTTGGAGGATCCATTAACTGCCCCTTAAGCAAACTAATATCTACATGTGCATTTTGGAAGAGGAAATCTTTGATTTGCACCACTTTCTAAAAAGGGTTCAGCGACCCCAACCTGGAATGATCTGCAGCCTGCCTCCAGGGACCTCTGGCCTGTAAAGTCTCACATTACTTCTCAGCCTTCTCTTGGAATCATTGCTAGCGCTTTCTAAATCCTCACCACCCATGGCACTAGGCCTTCTATCAGCATCTGGACAGAGATCCCGAGGGCTTGCAACACCACCACAGGGAGGCATTTCCTAGCCCGGGCGAATGTGTTCCTTTTTCACTCTATCCCAGCCAGGCCAGGGAAGGTATGCTAAGGGCATAGCATCTCAGCTTGTTGTCTTTCTGACAAAATTCACTTTATAAATGAAGCCACAAAGCTGGGCATGGGGGTGCATACCCGAAATTCCAGCACTTAGGAGACTGAGGCAAGAGGATCACTGTGAGTTCATGGCCAGCCTGCACAACAGAGCAAGACCCTCTCTCAAAACAAATAAACAAACAAAGCAAGCAAGCTACACATTGCCCAAACCACAGCAAAAGCTACACAGTCACTAAGATGATCCATTCCCTATGTAGGGTGTTCACTACGGGTAAATTCTCAACATCAGAGATCATATGCAACATTCAGAGTGTCCCGAACACCTGCCCAAGAAAGTGGCTGGGTACTGTGCAAGGTGGCTGTGGTCCCATCAGATGCACTAGGTCTAATCTTAGCCCTTAACATGCAGACGACAATGATGACAAGATTAGCGTGGGGAAGACACCCAAATCCATGTCACATGAAGGACTTCTGGGGGAGTCTCTGAAAAACACCAAGAGAGCTCTAGATAGGGCAGGAGAAGGTATGCAAGCAACCAGCATGTTTTGTAGGAGCTCAAGGACTCAAACCTACTCAAAGATAAAATGGCTTCCAAGACTTAGCATGGCCAAATGACCAACACTTACATTGGTGGACATGTGGTTCAGTAGGGGCCTTCAAAGGCTCTCCCATCTTCTGAGGGTCCCGATTCAACCTGATATACCTGAGTGATCAGATTCTGGAAACTTCTGCCCCTTCTATGCCCAGCCCACTGCCCCCAAATACTTGCAAACATCACAATTAAGAGCCCAACCCAGGGGCTGGGGATTTGGTTCAGTGGTTCTGCCGCCTGCCCTCACAAGCACAAGAGCCTGAGTTTGATCCCTTTACAAAAAAAAAAAAAGCTCAACCCATAGTGTCAACCCCACTCAAGCCTGGTTCTAGATCTCACCTGCATCATCTCAAGTACACAGCTTCTCTTTTCTCCTGTTTGTAAGATGGTGTTGCCAGTGTTATCTGCCTCCCAGGTCCTCTGTGGACAAGTGAGAGGCACTTTTGAAGTTTCTAGAAAACACCTAGTACAGAAAGAGCACCCCATGATCAGCCAATGGAGTTCCTACCTTCTGTCAGCTGTGGGCTGGACTCCTGGCTTAATCTCTAGGCCTTAGTTTCTGTCTCTGAAAAGTCTACCAGCTTTATCAGGCCTCTTTTAGTTGTTACTAGTAGAAACAAATCATACTTTTTAAAAAAGAAGGTGCTGCTTTGTTAAATTAGGGAATAGATCATGGTACTCGAGGGCAGGAAATGAAATGAAGCCCTCAAGAAGTTTGAATCAGGAAGCAGAAAAGTTTCAGAAACCGGGCTTCTTCTTCCCATCGCTCTGGGCCAAAGGTTTCTTGACATCTGGTTCTAAATTCTTTCTTTTTTTTCTCCTCATGCCTCCTCCATACATGTAGTCTCTGCCTCTCCGGGCACACAGTCAAAATGGTTGCCCACAGTCAGTGCCAACAGGTGCTGACTGGTGTTTCTGGGCACCAATCCAAACTCTCAGGAGGGAGAACATGATTGGCCAATATGGTACCACCACAGCAGATCATCTTAGTCCAAGGGGGCAGGGTCACATAACGCAGAGCCTCAGAGCCACACCTGAGGGGAGGGGAGAGGATGTGCAGACTCCCTGAGGTCAGGGACATGTAGGTGCCCGGGGCCTGACATGAGGACACACTTTGAAGCTGCCTCTTCTCCTGGCAGCTGGTGACATTCAGGAAACCTGGGTTGAGAATGCTGAGGTGAAGCGGGGATGGATGTCAAGCTTGTGTCACAAGCAGAAGGGGTTAGGAGATGGAGCTGTCCCAGAAGAGGCCTTTGAGTCCCAAACTGCCCGGGAGCTGGGCTCAAATGTAGTGAAAAGATCTTGGTAGAAGATACCTTTAAAACAAAACAGGAGGTTGTGAAGTGTGGAACAGAAAAGAACAGAAGGAAGGCAAGGACTTTGCAAAAGCAGTGTCTCCTCTGAGCTGAGTGGGTTTTTTAAGCCTAAAATGAAGGGAGGTGCTCAGTCGTGGGGATCTGGGCTCACAAGCCTCACTCCATGGCAGAGAAGCTCACAATCCAGTCTTACAAAAACCTAAGTGATTTGTCAAACAAATCAGCACCATTTTTTCATTTGATCAACTGCTTCACTGACATGAGAAGAGGAGGTATGATCACCCCCATTATAAGGATCACGAATTCTAGCGGAAGTCTCTTGGCTGAACCAGAAAGTGAAAGCCAGATGACTCCTATGCAGTGCTCTCCCAGGTGTCCTGGCTGCGTCCTTGCAACTTCCCAGTGCCCAGAATCCAAATCAACAGATTCCTTACATCACCTTGCTTTTCCATGCTTTCAATTACTCTTCCTCTCATCTCACAACGGAGGTGTTAGGAAGGGGCTGGGATCAGCATCTTACATCCTCGAGAGGAAATCATGTTGTAGTCTCCAGAGCAGCAGGTACCTGAGGCCTTGGCAGTCCACAGGGAGGGTTCAGGAGGAAAGTCAGAACCAAGACCCAGGACAGGAGACCCGCAAGCAGAAAGGAAGAGGTCAAGCTGATGGCCCAAGCCCAGGAATGAGAAAGGAGTATTCTGAGTAGTCTGCCCGCGGATTCAACAGCAAATCCTAATCGTGTGCCCTCAATGTATGGCATGTTTCAGGAAACAGTTCGTTGCAGTCCGCTATCCCATCAAGCCAGGAGAAAGTCCAAGTGATGACCTCACTTAGTCTCTGCGGTTGGAGCTGCGTAGGAATATCCATCCTCCTGCATTCACTAGATTGTGACATTTGCCACTATGAATGCCTGTTTTCTCACCTATGAAACGAGCAAACTAAGGTGCCCAAACATGAGGTTACTCTAAGGCTTCACTAGTGTTATGCATTCGTGGTAGTTATGGTTACTGTTTCCAGCTCATTTCTACTTTCCCCTCTGTAAGGAAATTCAGATCTCTGAGGGCTGAGCAGGGTTCCAAGCTAAGAAAGGAGGAATGTGAGCTTTGAAAGGAGCAGGCCTAGCAGGCAATGCCCTCCCAGTAAGGTGAAATCTCCACCTCAGTTTTGCTGATCTCAGATTGAAGATGGGTTCAGGCCAAGGGAGGGAAGGAAGAACCATGAAGATGGCAGGAGCTGGTTCATTTTGTTTTCTCTTGGGCCATCTGGAGGCCCCAAAGAAGGCCTCCACCCACTGTCTCTGCTCTTGTGAGTGGGATCAGATGACAGTGGGGCTTGGCGTCGGACTCAGAGACGCATCTGGGCTCAAACCCTTGCTTTGCCCCTTTCCAGGTGTTTAAGCCTAAGCCTATGGCCTCATTGTCTCCAAGCCCTGTTTTTCATACCTGTTAAATGGGGATAATAACATACATGCATATTTTCACGAGGGTTAGAAAAAACAACAAATGCTAGCACATGGTGGGAATCCTAGACATTAGCAATGATGATGCTAATAACAATGATCTCAGAGGATTTATCGCAAAACTATCCAGTGGGTGGGTCATGTCAGAAGTGACGCCTCAACCATGACCCCATGCAGTTAGGCTCCTCCATTCTGTCCGTTAGCAGGTGAGGAAAGCGGGCACAGAAAGGGAAGATGCCATGGCCCTTGCTTCAGTGACTGGACCGCCGACAGCGTCTGCCCTGTGATGGGATGTACCCAGAACTTACAGCACTCACAGGATTCCTGCCAGAAATGCATAACCCAAACCTAGTCATAGCGAATATCAGATAAACCCAGATGGAGGGACAGGCTACAAAACAACCAGCCTGTAGTCTTCAAAAATGTCCTGTTATGAAAGTTCGAATCTCTGTTTCCCTTTGAAGTGAATTAAATAAATGCATGAAAAAATTGAATGATCCTGGATGCTAAAGTGAATCTGCTTCACTTTTGTTTTTTTGTTTTGTTTTGTTTTTGTTTTTGCCCTTGGACAATTGGTGAAATTTGAATATAGATGGTAGGTAGGATATTGAGTAATAGTTTGCACTTGAGTCAAATCTTTACTAGTACTTGTTTGTAGTACATAATGATTACATTCATCATGGGGAGTTGGTACATGTACAAAACACATCTTAATTCTTTTTTTACCCCCTTCCTCTCCCCTCAAGTCCCCTTTCCATCTCTTGGTTTCTTTCTCTTTTGCAGAAGATATATCTGTGTTAAAATTTTAAATTGATCATTGTTTTCACATTGTGTGAAATGATTTTCTTTCCAGTACCAGGGATTGAACTCAGGACCTTGCACTTGCAAGGTAGGCACGGCACCACTGAGCTAAATCCCCAGCATAAAATGATGTTCTTGCCCCTAGAAAATACATATGTTCCAATGAAATTTGCAGATGGGTCAGGGAAAAAGACAAAATTTATATGTACACATATATATACCGTGGTACTTCAGTTTACAAACTTAATTTGTTTTACGATTTGGGGGTAGACAGATCCATTTGTGTTTGTGAGGGGAGGGCGGCTGTGGTCATGTTTGTCACCTGATGTGGAGTTTGTGAATGGAAGCAAAATTTTGCCAAACATTTTTGGTTACAAACTGAATTGTTTGCAGAGAGAAGCATTTGCGAACAGAGGAATTATTGTATGTGCCTATAAATACATTACCCTTTTCTTCTTATATATGAATGATAAAACAATAATGTGTAACTGCATATTAGCAACTAGTGAATTTAAATAAAGGTTATGCAAGAATTCTTTGTACTATTCTTGCAGCTCTTCTATAACTTTGAAATTTTTTCCGAATAAAAAGGTAAGACAAGTAAAATATCTGAAATGTTTGAAAAAGCTAGAAGCCCACAATGAAATTATCTTTATCACAATGAACTCTTCAAGGTATGCGTGGGGAAAACTTTTCCTTTTTTCTTTATCTTTTTTTTCCTTTTCCTTTTTCTTTCCTGTGGTACTGGGGATTGAATCCAGGGCTTTCACTCAGAGCTACATTGCTGGTCCTTAAAATTTTGTTTTTAAAAATTTTGAGACAAGATCCCTCTGTCTCTAAATTGCCCAGGCTGGACTTGAACTTGCCATCCTCCTGCTCAGCCTCTCACAGGCTGAGATTACAAACAAATGCCACTATGCCTGGCAATAATAAAAAAAAAAATGTTTTTCATTCATTGATCGGTAGTTTGTTCATATCAAAATTTGCTAATTATTTTTTTCTAACAGCAAGAGTTTTTTGTGGCCATTATTTCTGTCAGCTGCAATATTTCCTAGGTAAATTTTGTGATCTCAATTTTATCACACAGATTTAGGATTCTCTATCAATTTTTAGTCAGTAACAATATTTACTGTGTGCACTGTCTTTGTCAGTTATTTATTTCTTCCAAGTAAAAATTTTTTCAATTTTTGCAACTGTTAGTGTCACCAGGAAGGTGTAGTTCTTCACACTGTTTATTTTTTAAATCCTCTAACATTAATTTTGTTTTATATAGTTGAGAGAGATTCTCTAGCCCTGACTGGCCATCTCAGTTACCTAGTAGCTTTTGTTGTTTTGTTGTTGTTGTTTCCTGGAACTGGGGATTGAATTCAGTAGCACTGTACCCCTGAGCCATATCTCCAGTCCTTTTTGTTTTTTTTTTTTTTGTTTTGAGATAGGGTCTCCGAAGTAGATCAGTCTGGATTCAAACTTGTGATCCTCCTGCCTCAGCCCCCTGCATCACTAGGATTACAGTCATGCACCTTTGTCCCTGGAACCTGAGAGCTTTAGAAAGCACAAGTTTCCCAGATGCTGCCCACTCCTAAGTCAGAGTCAGGTGGGACTTGGATATCTCCATCTTTAACAGCCCCCGCCACCTCTTAAATTCTGCAGCAGACACTGGCACATCATGTGGGATGGTTATCATCTTCTCTTGTATTATTGATTATCTTGCCCTTCTGGACTTGCTAGGCTTACTATTTTAACCATCTATTTCCCCAGCTTAATATTGAGGTCACCGAGGTAAGGGTCCAAACTAATGATTTCTATATGGCCAGCACAGCCCAGTACATAAATTAAGTAAGCAGGGGAAATATATTGGCTGATTGGTCAGTGGCTCAGCCCAAACTTTGAATATCAGCATCAAAAGAAGGAATTTCTTTTGTTAAATTGTAATAAAATAGACATAACATAAAATTTGCCACTTTAGGCATTTTACATATTACAGATCAGTGACATTAAATACATTCACATTATGTAACCGTCACCACTATGCAGCACTAGAATATTGTTATCATCTCAAAATGAAACTTGGTACCCATTAACTAGGGAGTCCTCCTTGCCTCCTGCCAGCTGTTACGGTATAGGTCAAGAACGACCCCCAAAACCTCATGGGCACAGAGGCAGGGCTTCCAGAAAGTGATCGGATTATCATCAGCTCCAGCTGACTTGCTAATGGAAAGCAGGGCCCGGTCAGAAGTGGAGGGGCACCAGCACTTGACCTGGAAGGGTGCACCTTCCTCCCTGCTTCCTCCTTCAGCTCTCTGCTTCCTGGATACCATGATGAGAGCAGCTTTTCCTCCACTATACCCTTCTGCGGTGCCATTTTCTGCCTTGGAGACGGCCAACTGTGGACTGTAAATGTGAGCCAAAATAAATCTCTCCTCTAAGTTGCAGGCTTCGGGTATTTGCTCTGGCAACAAGGAAATGACTTGTGTCTGACTTATTTTGCTAGCATACTGTCTTCAAGATTCATTCACGCTGTATCAAAATCGCATTCACTCTTAAGACTGAATGATATTCCACTGTATGGACATGCCACGTGTTGTTTCTCCATTCATCCAATAACGGGTGCTTGGGATTTTCCACCTTGCAGACTATGTGGTAAATCTGCTTTTAATTTTTGTTGTTGTTGTTGTTGACCTGCCATACTATTTTATATAGCAGCTGAAGAAGGAAAAATGTTTAAAAGCTTCTTTAACGAAGGTAGAGTGGCGATTAATCCTGTCTGAATTTTATCCAGAGTCTATTGAGAAACAAAATCCATACGTCTATATTTGGCAAATTTAGAGGATCAAGAGAAGTTACCCTCCCAACTTGTTCCATAGGAAATTGATAGCATTAAAGGCTCTAATCCTGCACTTTCTTGAATCTCACCCTCCCTTCCATGTGACTTTGCAGTTCATCTTACTAAAAAGATGGAGTCCGTTTCTCTATTCCTGCAGTCAGCGCTTAACCACATGACTTGCTTTGGCCAGGAGTTTAGCAAATTTCACACCAACAGAGCTTTGAAAAGTGCTTATGCAGGTACATGTGCAATTCTCCTGCACTCATGACTTTGCCCTGAGAATATTCCCAAGGTGGTCATCCGGAAAAATAGAGGGAAAGATGAAACAGATCAGTTACCCCAGCTACCCTCCAGATGTGTGAGAAGCCAGCCAATAGCCTGTCACACACAGGGGGTGAGAGCACTTGGAGGAGACAGCAAGGATCATCCAGATCCCATTTCCAGCATGCAGAGTTGTGAGTTAAACAAATGCTCATTTTGAGGGACTGAGTTCTGGGGTGGTTTGTTACACAGTATCACTGTGGCAACAGTATGTGACTGATACATACTCCCTCTTCCTCTGCCAATCTACTAAGGTTTCTGCACCTATCAAAGAGTAAGGAGTCCATCAGTTTGGCTGACTTCATAGAACTGTCATGAGAAATAACAGCGTTGCACAGCTCTAGCATCAGCAGTTATAATCTCAAGGCCTATTTCTCTCTTCTACCCCAAAGCTACTCCCCTTTAGTTTATTGGAAACAAGGGCTGGAAGAGGTATCTGTTCTCCATTTCCCCTCACTTTAGTTACAGAATCTTTCTTTTTATTTTTTGATGTACCAAGGATCGAACCTGGGTCTTCTTGCTGAGCTACATCCCCTGCTCTTTTAAATTTTTATTTGTTTTTTCTTTTCATTTTGACGCAGAGTTTTGCTAAGTCACCAATTGCTCAGGCTAAGCTTGAGAGTGAAATCCTCCTGCCTCAGCCTCCCAAAAGTGCTTGGCTAACAGGCATGTAACACCACACCTAGCTTGCATCTCAATTTTTTTAAAAGAATCCTCTGCCATGTTCACTCTATGTATTCTTGTTGGGGTTGTTCTACCCCTAAGCCATCAACTAATCACACAGCCCCGGTCAATCGGTATATACTGGCCCATTGACCCCCAAATGATTTAAGGGTTATGTGACAGGCCAAGCCAATGAGGTTCAGATTCAAGTTTGAAAGGAAAGTTTTCCACTGAGATTACTGAGAAGATATAAAGTCTAGATGAGCCAAAAGGTAGCATGTAAACAAAAACTTGGCAGAATATAGCTAACACAGAGATAAAATGGGAAGAAACAGTCCTGCTAACAAGATTAAAGACCCCTAGATCCAGCCAGGCCTGAAGCTGTACTCCTTTTGAATTCTTAGTTATGTGAGCCAATAAATATTTTGTTGTTGTTGTTGCTGTTAATGCAACTGGGAAAGGATTTTGTCCCTTAAAAGTGAACAACTGATTTGTCTTCTGTCTGCTGGGTCCCCTTCCTGACTACATATTTCTTATCATAATGGGCTCCTTTAGAGTGCCTTAGCCCTCCTGTTGTGCTTAACACTACAAGACACCCCTGGAACTCCCAGGCAAAGCCCACACAACAGAGTGGCACTTTCTTCCTGAAGGAGCCCAGAGCAAGGGGACTGTGGCAGGTCGGGGGCATCCAGATAATCTAGTTTTCCCTGGACAGTTCTGGTTTATGCCTGTTGTCCTACTGAGATTGTAAATAGTGCCCTCTTTCATGTGGATTGTGAATCATATGATCACCTTAGCAGGCCATGCTTCTGTTACAATCACATCACTTTACTCCCCACCCCACCCACATAAAACTGCGGAGTAGTCCAAGGTTGTGGGGTCTGAGACACTGGACAGCACAGGTAGGTGGAGCTCACAGATGGCCACAGTGACATCTTCCATCTTGCGTGCTCTTCTGCAGTGTGGCCCTGTCCCTCTTATTGTGAACTGGAGTCTGGCTGTCCTCCCACCAAATCTGGGTGGGCTTGTGACTCTTTCTACCAACAGACCACTGTGGAAGGGGTGTGCAGTGGCTTCCTGAACTGAGGCATGAAAAAAATTCCAGTTTTCCTTCTGTGCACCTGAATGTTCGTGCTTGGAATCCTGGGCCATCCCGTAAGAAGCCTGACTTTCCTGAAGCAGTCGTGTCATGAGGTAGGTAAAGGGCACTGACAGACTGAAAGTAGCCACTGTAACAGGCAGTTGGGGCAAACAAGTGCGAGGATGACCCTTGGGGTTCACACCCTCCCACAATCCCCTCCTTCTTAGTGAGGGTGAGGCTATAACTTGCTCCTTAGTAGTGGAATACTGCGATGATGGTGGTGTCATATCATCATCATTGTAATGCCAGTCTATGTAGTGGGTTCTCTCTCTGCTTTGCCACCTTTGATGAAGCAAGTTGACATGTATGAGAGTCCCACATGGCAGGGGTCTGAGGACAGCCTCTGACCAACAGCCAACCAGCGAATTTAACCTCAGCTCAAGAACACAATGGGAACTGGATCCGGAGACAACCTTGCAAGCGAGCTCAGGTGCAGAACCTGCACCAGAGCTGAGTCTTCAGCAAAATACTAGCCTTTGACTGAAAGCAGATTCCTGACCCACAGAAATTTTAAGATCATACATGTGTGTTGCTCTTAACTGTTAAGTTTGTGATAATTTGTTACACAGCAGAAGATGGCTAATTCATGGTCCTAGTCTTTGAATCCTCCCTGCATATAAAGAATGAAGAGCTCCAGATGACTCCAGTCCCCAGCTTTGGACTCAACTTCAGCCCTGCTGGTCCCAGACAGTGTGGGGCAAAGACACCTGTCTCCTCCAAGTCCAGCCCAAATTCCTGAGCACAGAATCCAGACTGTAATCAAACGGTGGTTCTTCAAAGCCTCTGTGTGTGGGTAGTTTTTTTAACATAGCCATAAAGAGACTGGAACAGAAGGTCTTATTGTAAAACTATACATCAAACATGACTTTCCCAAGGTCCCTGATAGAAATTAACCCCCAGGTGCTAACATCACTGCTGGGTCCTCAGATCCTTCTTGTTCTTTAAGAGTTGCTCTCTGCAAGCAGTTTCTACCAATCTATTGTCAATTCTTATATTGAAGGCGTGGTCCTGCTTGAGGCTGCCATCAATAGTACATTTCTTGACAACATGCATCACCTGTCAAAGCTTTCACATCATTGCTTATGAGGACCTGATTAAATTCTATACAAGGGCCGCTCTACTTCCCCTTCTTTGGATAGATGGAGATGATTTTGCTCTTTCAGTTTTACAGAGTTCAAATGTCTTTGACTTCTATGTTCTCCTGAAAGGTTCTGATTAAGGATCTATGCACACTGTGGACAAGGAGAGGAGGAATAAAGCAGGAAAAGGATGGTTGGGAGCTCAGCAAGAGGAAGAGGTGAGGCACTCCCCAAAACCACAATGCCTTTTCATTTTTCTCCCTGAGATATGACAGACTCTTATTCAGGACAATAGAGTCCCATGCACACACATGCAAGTGTAAATACACATGTGCATACACACACACACACACACACACACACACACACCCTACTCCCTCCTTCTACCTTCCCCACCATAGCAAGATCACAAGTATTTGACCTGTATGCTTTACTTAAAAGTAGTACAGTAGCCAGGTGTAGTGGTCACGCCTGTAATCTCATCTAGTTGGATAGCTGAGACTGGAAGATTACAAGTTCATGGGCAGCCAAGCCATGTGCAACATTGCAAGATCCTGTCTCAAAATTAAATTTTTAAAAAAGGTCTGGGAGGGCCTGGGGATGTAGCTCAGTGGTTCTGCTGCCTGCCTCACAAGTGCAAGGTCCCAAGTTCAATCCCTGGTACAAAAAAACAAAAAACGAAACAAAACAAAAAACCAAAAAATCAACAACAACAACAAAAAGCTGGGAATATAGATCAGTGGTAGAGCACTTGCCAAACATATGTGAGGCTCTGGGTTCAAATACTGTAAACAGTAATAGTGATAATAATGATATAAAAGTATGGCTTTGAAAAGTCTTCAGAGAAACACTCTCAGTGAAGTTTTGCAATTTGAGAATTTCCTCTATATGCACCAAAACTTGTATTTTAGTAATTTGGATAGGAAATATTTCTAAAACACCAGGTGACATCATTCCTCCTGCCCTTCCTGAAATCTCACATTGAGTCCTGCCTCAAAATCTATTAAGATGCGCCGGGCATGGTGACGCATGCCTGTAATCCCAGCACTCAGGAGGCTGAGGCAGGAGGATTGCTGTGAGTTCGAGACCAGCCTGGACTACACAGTGAGCTCCAGGTCAGTCTCAACTACACAGTGAGCCCTTGTCTCAAATAAAATAAAAAATAAAAAAATCTATTAAGATGCATTCATCCCATAGACTGAATTTTCAAAAGGAAAACATATTTTTCTCCAGATTTTTAAGAGCTGATTTTTGAGAGCTGAGTATGCTGCTTCAGTTCTTCAGAAGCCAATGGTCTGACCCTACAAAATGAAAAACAGCCCTTCCATGAGGCAAACATATCTTTCCTACAAAAAGACAGATGTCATCCACAGGTCCTCAGGGCTCTAACACCCTTGTGACACTCAATGAAGTCATACCTTATTTATTTATTTAACAAATACTTACCAAGGCTTGCAATGAGCTATTCTAGCTGCATTAAGATTACTTGATTTTTGGCAAAGATACTGAGGACACACAGTGGAGAAAGGACTGTCTCTGCACTAAATGGTACTGGAAAAACTAGATATCCACAGGCAGGAGAATGAAATTAGACCCCATTCTCTCATCATGTACAAAAATCAATTGCAAATTGACCAAACACTTAAATATAGAAAGAAAATTATAAAACTACTAGAAGAAAATAGGGAAAAATCTCCATGAGATTGATCTGCAATAAGTTTTATGGATAAGATTCCAAAGCATAGGCAAAAAAAAGCAAAAATAGACAAATGGGATTAAATCAAACTAAAAAGTTCTGCACAGTGAAGAAAATAATGAGTAGAGTGAAGAAGAAATATGTAGGATGGCAGGAAATATTACAATCTATCATCTGATAAGAAATTAATACTTTAAATGTTTAATGAACTCAAATATCTCAATAGCAAGAAAACAACTTAAAAAAACAGATAAAGATTTTGAAGAGACATTACTCTAGAGAAAACACACACTCAACAAGTATGGGATAAGGTGTTTAATATAATCAATCATCAGGGAAATACAAAGCAAAACCATAAAGATAGATTACTTCACACCTCTTATAATGGCTATTATCAAAACTCAAAGGATAAAGAGTGGTGGTGACAATATGTAGAAAAAAGATCTGGGAGTGGTATATACCTGTTATTTCAGCACTCTGGAAGGCTGAGGTAGGAAAAGCTCAAGTTCAAGCCCAACCAAGGCAATGCAGCCAATTAACAAGACCTTATATCAAAATAAAAAAATAAATAAAAAGGACTGGGGTTATAGCTCAGGGCAAAGCACTTTGGTTCAATCCTCATTACCATGAGAAGAAAGAAGAGAGAGAGAGAGAGAGAGAGAGAGAGAGAGAGAGAGAGAGAGAGAGAGAGAATGGAGAAAAGGGAGTTTTGCGCACTGTTAGTAGGAGTGTAAATTAGTCCAGCCTTTACGGAAATCAGAGTTGAGAGCCCTTAAAAAATTAATGCTAGAACTATTATATGATACAGCAATCTGGGTATAAATCCAAAGAAAACATGTGTTCAAGGAGATATCTGAATTTCCATGCTCATTGCAGCTTTATTCATAATAACCAAGATGTGGGTCCAACCCAGTGTCTATCAATGGATGAAGGATAAAGAAAATGAGGTGCATATCCAGGAAGGAAGATGATTCGGCCCTCACAACAGGCATCCTGTCACTTGTGACAATGTGGAGGACATCAAGCTAAGAGAAATAAGCCATGTGTGCACAACAGCAAATATTGTACGACCTGATTTACATGTGGAATCTACCACATGAGGGACCCAGAGAAATAAGGTAGAGAGGTGGATACAAGGGGCTGGGAGTGGGGGATCGGGGAGATAGATGTTAGTGAAAGGGTATAAAGTTTCAGTTAGAAGGAATGAGATCTGTTTTGCGACATGACGACCACAGCTAATAATAATAATATGCTGTATAGTGAAATTAAGTCTTCTTCTGGATTGGGGGAGTGAGTGGCTTCGTGATGAAATGCATGCTAGTTACCCTGGCTTAGCCATTTTCAAATGTAGACACATTTCAGAATATCATGTTATACTTTTTATTTGTCAATTTAAAATATTAACGCCTATTTCAAAAACTGTTAATCCTCATAACAGCTTTATGAGGTAGGTGCAGTTTGTTATCTTCTCTGTTTTACAAGTGAGAAAACTGAGGCACAAAGAGATGAAAGAACTGCCCAAGAAAGCAGAGCTCGTGAATAAATCTGGGTTTTGAAGTCAGGCGTCTGACTCCAGAGCTTGTGTTTGTATTTACTTAGCTATGCCGAATCTGCCTGACACAATGCCGATTCCCCATCTTGTGGTGCAAGTATCGGATCACCCTTTTAAGGTGCCCTCTTTTCCTGATTATCACTATTATCTGAGTCCTGGGAAGGTGTTCTGTGTGGGCTCAGGGCTCCATTAGTGAAGGCGAATCTTACAGAGGCTAAGTGCCCATAGTGAACCCTAAACCCACTTAATTATCACAAAGTGCCAATATTGCAGCTAAACCTGAGTACTGAGGTTTTAGTTTCGCACAAACAAGTGTTATCTGATGCTGGGCTGCTCAGGGGACTCGGCTCTGCTTGCCTGCTGGGGCACATGTGCCATAAGTTTGCCACCACTGACTTGGATTGTGCTTCTAGGGGACAGGGCTTCCACTATTTCTGCATTATCCACTGTCTAACACCAAAGTGATGCTGTGTAACAAATATATCCAAAATTCAATGGCTTCAAATAATAAGCATGAATTTTATTTCTGAGTCTGCAAGCTAGTTGAAAGTTTCTCCAGTTCTTGGCTGGGCTTGGTCTCACATTTGGGGCCAGCTGACTCTTAGGTAATCTGTAAGATCAGCTGTCCTTGGCTGAGACAAGACAAATGGGGCTGCTTGGTTGTGGGCCACTTGTCTCTCATCCGCCAGTGGAATAGCCCAGGCATATTCATTTGGCAAAGGCAGAAGAACAAAAGCCAGAAGGTCCGGTTATGCAAGCACCCTGCAAGCTTCTGTTTAAAGCACATTTGCTAGTGTGCTACTGGCTAAAGAAAGTCATACAGCAGGACCTAGAGTCAGACTGGCTTGACACCACGTGGCTGTATATGGCACAAGGCTTGGATACAGGGAGGGGGTGTTCATCACTTTCCCATCACTTGGACAAAATACCCAACACTCACAACTTAAACGAGGAGAGGTTTGTTGACTCATACTTTTCAGAGGACTGAGTCCACGGTGGATTAGCTCCAAGGCAGAACCTGCATGACAGGGGTATGGCTGAAGAAAGGTAACAACACATTGCTACCAGGAAGCTGAGAGGGAAGGGAGGAGCCAGGAACAAAAATGCACTCTCCCAGGTCGTGCTCCTCAGTGTCCCTCCAAAGAGGTCCCGCCTCCTAATAACAGATTCATCTACAATTCATTGATAGATTAATCCACTGATGACTAGAGAGCCCCTAAGATCCAACTGCCTGCTAAAAGTCCCACCTCTGAATACATGAGACTTTAGGGGGACATTTTAGATCTGAACCATCACAGAGAGATAAAGAATTGGGGTCGTGAATAATCTCAGTCTACCAGACTTACCACCGATTTTCAGCCTTCTCAAAAAAAAATCATCAGAACAAAAGTCAATTTCAAAATAAAGAGATCATTTAGATAAAGCTTCCCAAGATTCCATCAATGAAAGTTGTGCTTTGAGAGGCGGCGAAAGAAACCAAAGAAAGGGGCAATGTGCACAAGTGGCTTCTTTATCAAAAGGAAATAGCAGCATTCCTCTGTGTCAGTAGGAAATAAACTGAGAATTCAGAACTCAGACTGCTAATGTGCCAGGGAGGCCCACATTCTGGTGGCAAAGTGACAGTCAGCAGGGTAGTCATTGTGCAGTCCTGATGTCTGAGCAATAATGTTAGCACAGAAGTCACATCAGAGCAGGCTGACGGCAAAACTGACTCAGTTAGCAACTTCTTAGCATATCAATGTCTCATTTTGTTTCTCCCGGAGAAAGCTCAAATATTGGATTGCTTGATTCAAAATTGGCCCCCAGGCAACCATAGTACTTCCAGGAGGGGACAAGTGAATATATATTTCACTCCCATTCCTGGAAAGCAGGAACTGTCATTTTCTGGGCTCACACACCCTGCACATAGCCTGATTATAATTCTCTGTCTCTGAGAAAAGGGGGAGTCCTAGGAAAGGAGCCAAATTGGTCTCCAAACCTGCAGATCCATGGCCCATTGGTCTTGCCATGGGAGTCACTGGTGGTAAAGGTCAAGACCAGTGGATAAATATTGACTGATGCTTTTAAAAAATCAAAAAAGCTTCAGTGCTCAGTAAAACAGAAAAAACATTTTTTTAACACACAAAACTGAGCCAAAGAGACTGGAGTGCTCTGCTTTTCATTATGGGAATATCAAGATGGTTACAGTGGCAGCTCATTGTCTCAGTGTGGGGAGCTGATGGAATAAAACAGGTTACTGGGGGCTTAGTGGGAGATGTGGGGATTTTTGATCCCTTCCCAGAGTGTATATGAATTTGGAAAAAAAAATCTTTAGAATCTTTTGAATCAGTTTTGAACATGTGTCATATACCTGGTGCTTTCTACACATTTCCCGATTAATTCTTTAAAAAACAGTATTCGGATTGAATTCAGAGCCTTCACACTGAGCTAAATCCTCATCCCTTGAGGTGGTGTCTTGATACATTACTAATGCTGGACTCAAACTTGTGATCCTCCTTCCTCAGACTCTCAGAAATGTACTACCATGCCAGCCTGCAATTAATTCTTTAAGAACCCCATGAGGTGGAGTTGTATAGATCTCCTTTTGCAGAGGGGAAAACTGAGGTGTGAAACGTCAGGGATAGAAATTGTCCAAGTGTTATAGTACATGGGACTAACTCCAGAACCAGCTTTCTGAGGCACAATCCTGTACAATTTCCCATTGAAGGGTACCCTTCAGATATCACTGAGCCAGTGGCCCTCGAACTAGGGAGCACCTCTCATAGGTGTACAATTTTCCAAGGAGTAGCCAGCACAGATAATTTAAATGAATCCATTTCCAGATTCCCAACTTTTGAGTGTAAAAACCAAAAACACTGCTTCCCGCATACTTCCAAGGGAAGACACCAACCTGATTCCCATTCTTACCTTCTCTTTCTCAGCTATCTTTTTCCATTTGACACCATAAAATGCCTCATTTGTCCATTCCAATCCTGAGCTGGGGATGGAGGCAGAAGACTGGTTCCAGGAATCGGGAAGCAAAGGTTTCTCAAATTCAGACACCACAACCTTTCCTCCATTCTCACTGAGCAATGACTTTTCATTAGCTTTACTTTTTTTGTTTAACAATAACCAAAATTTTGATGCATTGCATCTAGCAATTAATTGTGTTGAAGAAACACAATTCAGAAAAAGGTCAAACCATTAGAGCCTTATGATCCCTGAAAATATAAAAACGTTTAAGTTTCCAACTATAAACAAATTTTTGATTTAAGTACTGTGCCAAGATGATCCATATAAGACTCAGCAGCTGAAAAATATATTGCATTCCTATAAAATTTCTGTGGGAGAAATGGAATGGAAAAAATGATTTAGAGGAGAAAGAGGAACGTTGTAAAAGTTCTGTTAAAAAGAAGAGTTTGTTCATGTATATTTTAAAATGGATGGTGGTTGGTATAAAATCACTGATATTGAAATTTCATTGCATATATTTAAAGAAGTGATGGAATAATTTTATTTTTAAGTGTTGATATTTGCAACATGCACGGCATACCATAATCTCCTCAGCTGTTTAAAATCATGTTGAGGGGCTAGAAGAAGATGGCACCCTATACGGCAACATCGAAGGTGACCAAATCAATACCGGAGAAAGGCAGATACCCTGAAGCAGAGGGGAGAGATAGACTGATAAGGGAGGATAAATCAAAACAGAATGTAACTGGACTAAAATCCAGGGTCTAGGGGATTGTGAGAGGAAAGGAGACCACTCCTAGGTCACAGCACCCCACCCCAGACCCAGTGTACACAACATCTTGCAAGAAGATGGGACTGAAGGAGGCAGCTGGCTCTTCCGTGACAGCCTGGCTGATGGACTAGACTCACAATTACTCTCACCCTCCCACCAGGCATGGCAAGTGGGACATGCTATTCAGGAAAGCCAAAGCCGAACATGGTGGACAACACTCTTGCCAAACACCCATGACCCATAAATAGCAGCACCTATGAATGGTGGGACTGTGGAGGCAGAGAAGGCTTGTCCAACTTCCCCACATGCAACTGGAGTGCCGTGCTTGTGGGACGTTCAGCATATCACCCACCATTGTCGGCTGGGAACCCCCAGCACCTCCTATCTAGGGATAGCAGGAAGCAGGGAGACCTGGGACTGTGACAAGAAGGCAGAGAGTGGAGCAGAGATGTCTGTGAGAGGAGAGGTGGAGACCGACACCCAAATCAGAGGCCAACCCTGGACAAAGCCAGAACAGGGTGGTTGCCCTCTTAATATTTCCCCAAACAACGGAAAGGCCTGAGAAGGCGTTATGTCCTATCCTGCACCTTGTGCGGGCAAAGGGGTATCTTCACTAGCCTGGGGTTACTTTAAATTCCAAGGGTGGTGCGAGACAGATAGACATTGGCAGACAGAGAGATGTACAGGGCACCTGCTGGCCATATACTAAGCAAGTAAAGTCTGTGAAGGGAAGACATGAAGACATCTGCGATATTTACCCTGCAAATTCATTGCGGCAGTCAGATTCACAGAGGCCTGCAGTGGGTCACGACCCGAGCAGAACTGGCAACCAGGACACAGATTTAGAGGGGGCCACAGCCCTCGGGCTTTGGGCAGGCAATAGACTGGTCCGCAGGGGGAGACTGCTTTGCTGCTGGCAATGAAACTGTGACTCCCGTGTAGAGAGCTGTGTGGGTGCTCTAGATCAATGCTAAACAGCTATGTGAAGTTTTCAATTTTTATTTATACTTTTATTGTACTCGTTGTAGTTATTTTTCCTAGCTTCTTTGTTTGATTTGGGTCATCTTAATTGTTGTCTTTTTCTACTTTCATTTTCTTTCCTTTGGCTTTTGCTCCTTTATTGTTTTTGTTATTACATTTTATTCTTTAAGGTTTTCCCCTTGGACCTGCTCCCTCTTCTCTTGCTCCTTCTCTTTTTATTTTTTGGCTCTCTTTTCTCCTTATTCTTTTTTCCCTCTCTTCCTCATCATCTCACTTCCTTGCTTTCCCCCTCTTCCTCTCTGCCTGTCTAATGGCATAAACATAATAGAAGCCTATAAAAGCGCAGTAGAAAGTAAGAAGTAACTTGTGCTGTAACTTAAATAGTACCATTAAAGAGCATATCCAAGTAATCCTTTAAAAATAGGGCTTAGAAAACCAAACAAAACTACCTACAAATATATTAACAGGTTCTGACAATGTTACAACCTTCCTCAGTCTTTAAATAGGTTTCCACCCATCCACACACCTCCTCTTGTCTGCATAAATATTTTCTTAAACATCAACCCTTGAGCTTTACTCTAGCTATAAAAATACTTCCTACAATGTGTGACCTCTCATCTCTTCTTTACCTATGGATATTTCTCTTACCTCTCTCTTACAACTGACATACCCCCTTCCTTTTCCCCTTCCTCTGTCATTCCCTCAACCCTCCACATCCCAGATGAACCACAATTAGCAGTATAAGATAGTCTGTAAGGGGTATTGATGAAAGGGCGAAATTATCAAGATAAGTTTTTTTCAAGATAAGGTTTAATGTTTATGATTTATGTAATTGGTGTGTGGTTATAACCAATAGAAATTATCTTCTTATAAGACAGTCACGGAGTCCAGCCCAACTAAAATGAATAGGTTTAAGTGGTAAGTAATACCTCCTGACAAAGAAAGCCAAGAACACATCACCGGAAAACAGAACCTAACAAGAGAGATATTTATACCAACAACAAATTGTCTTTACTATTTGACCTCAATCCTACACACACACACACACACACACACACACACGCACAGGGGAACATGAAAAAACAAGACAACAAAATGCCTCCAAAACCTGCCAAACTCTCCCAAAGGGCACCTGTGGAAAGGAAGGGAAACACTCGATAACTGAGTTGCACAAAATGATTCATGAGGAAGCAAAGAATCTCAATGAGCTCAAAGACAACATAACCCAAAGAGTATCGGAAGAGGCAAACGGACTTACCAATGTGGTTATGAAAGAAACAAATGGAAAATTGAAAGAGCTGACCAAAATGGTTCAAAACATGAATTACAAATTTACCAAAGAAATAAACTCCATGAAAGGTGCTAAACAAAAATCCTAGAGCTAAAACATCCTGTTACATTAATAAACAGCAGAAATGACCCATGTGAGATAAGGTTTCAGAAATTGATGACAAAATGGAATTACATGATGTTATACTCAAAGAAACCTTAAAAATGATAAGAGAGCAAGAAAAACTCATCAAATAACTGCTAAATGATGCTAAGAAGACTAAACAAAGGCTAAGTGAAATTAGAAGATGGTGCATATGGAATAGAAAATCTATTTACAGAAATCATAACAGTAAACTTTCCAAGTGTAAGGAAAGAACTCAACATACAGGTAAGGCTTACAGAATGCAAATAACTATGATGAAAAAAGATCTCCATGACACACGTAGTCAAACTCCCAGAAATCTAACAAATGACAAATTCTTAAAAGCTGTCAGAGAAAAGCAAAGCAAACAAACAAACAAGCAAAAACTTATAAAGGTTAAGCCCATAAGGATTAGAGCGGGCTTTTTTTTTTCTTTTTATTGAGTTTATTGGTGCATTCTAGGTATACAGTACAGTTACATTCATTACTGGGAACTTGTACCTTTACATGACAGGTCTTGGTTCTCATTTTTACCCCTTGTCCCTGCCCTCCCTTCACCCCATCCTCCCCTCCCCATTTACGAACACTTTATTTCCATTTTTTCATTTTCTCATATTTTTTCTTTTCCCTTATTCCCTTTCCCCTACCTGTCCCACTTTCCCTACACTTTTAGCCCTTTTCTTCCTACTTCACATTGTTAATTATCCCATTAGGATCTTGTGTACTATTGTAGTTTTTCACACCAGAGAAACTATTCAGTAATTACACATGTGTGACTTATTTATTTCACTTAGGAGTATATCCTAAGTGATATACTATGAATTTGCCTATGAATGTGTCTAATTTCTCATTCTTTATGGCTGAGTAGTATTCCATTTTATAGAAAAACCACATCTTCTTTATCCAGTCTCCAACTGATGAGCAAATGGGCTGTTTCCATTTTTTAGCTATTACAAACTATGCTGTAGAGCAGGCTTTTCAACACAAATGTAAAAGATGAGAACAACTTGGAATGAAGTGTTTCAAGCCTCCTCCAAAAAAACTAGCTTCCAACCCTAATATCTCCTACAAAATATCTTTCAAAATTGAAGGAAAATTAAGGACATTCTATGACAAAAGAACACCTAAAAAATTCATGAACATCAAACTAGCAATCTAAAAATGCCCAAGAATATCCTAGGCAGAGACAAGGAAGCCAAAAAGTTGGGTGGAATGAATACATTAAAGAAGGTGTGTAGTTAAAAGGGGGAAAACAAGAGTTAACAAGAAAAAAAGAATGTGATGACAAGAATAAGTCTAACCCTTTCAGTAATAACTACAGTACCAATGTAAATGGCCTCAACTCCCCTATTAAAAGATTGGTAGACTGAATCTAAAAACAAAATGCAATGGTCTATTGCATTTAAGAGTCTAATGATATAAAAAGATCATAGGATTTTAAAAAATCAAAGGATGAAAAATATTATTCCATGCACCAGGATGAAAGCAAGTAGGGATAGCAATTTTGCTCTCAAAGTAAACTTCAAGCTATAACTGATTAGAAGAGGTAAATAAGGTCACTACATATTAGTTAAGAGAACTATTCAACAGAAAGAAGTGACCATTATAAATATATGCACCAAATATTTATCACCTAACATAATAAAGCAAATGCTACCAAACGTAAAGAGTCAAACAAAAACCAACAAAATTATAGTAACTGAACAAATACCCCATTTTCATAGCTAAGTAGATCAACTAAACGAAAAACTAGCAAAGAAATATGAGATCTGAACCACAACCTTCAAATAACTGGTCTTAGATATCTATAGAAGGTTCTAACAATGGAATATACATTCATCTCAGCAGCATATGGAACTTTCTCCAAAATAGAACACATACTATCTCATAAAGCCTGCAGAAACAAATGCAAAATCACCAAAACCGTCCCATTAATATCATCATAATATATTGCACTAAAACTAGAAATTAATTGCAAAAGAAAATTTACAAACACGTAGACATTTAACAACACACAGCTCAGCACTTCATGGGTCAGAGAAGAAATTAAACAATTCCTAAAATTAAACAGTAATACCACTACAAAATACCAAAACATATGGCACACAATGAAAAAAGCTGCAAGAGGGAAGTTTATTGCTGTGAGTGCTCACATTAGAAACAGAATGAGTTCAAACAGATAACCTAATGATGCACCTCAAGATAAAAGAAAAAAGAAAAACCAACCAAAAATAGTCCAAACCTACAAAATGTCAAGGCCAAACCTCCCCAGGGGCACCTGAAGATTAAAATATATGTTTACTCCATACGGCTTTTTGTGAATAAGTTAATTAATTCTCCAAATAAAAAACAAGATGCAGAGGCAATTGATAGAGTAAAGGCAACATCAGAGCAGGACTGCCAGACCCAGACCTCAAGTGCTTTGGAGCTGCTTGTCTCTTTATTACTTCAGCAAGACAGCAAAAATAGCTACATAGCAAACACAGCAAACACAGCTACTGAAAGATTACAGTGTTCTGTAGTTCATAGCAGTTATAGTTGTTCATTATCAGTTTACTGGGACAAGGTGAGACTAAACACCTGCTGCATGACCTTATCCATGCTGCACATGCATGCTTAAGTATGTTAAATCACTCATATAACTGTAGCCCCATTGTGCACATGCCCCTGACAGTGGAGTTGTGTCATTAAGTGTCCTCAAGTCCCTACATTTCCAGGGCTTTGAGTCTAATCAGAAGTGACACCCCACACAAGGAGGAAAATCATAAATATCTGAGTAGAAATTAATAAAATTGAGACTAAAAGTACAATACAAAGAATCAATTAATTGAAGAGCAAAACAATGAAATTGAGACTAAAAAAAATATAAAGAATTGATGAATCAATGAACTAGTTCTCTGAAAGCATTAATAAAATAGAAAAACTCTTAGCCAGTAATAAAAACAGCTTGGGATTAGCACAAAACCAGACATATGGATCAATGGAGCAGAACAGAGAATGCAGAACAACAATCTGATTCAGCAATCTGATCTTTGACACAGAGGCCAAAAATATATACTGGAGGAAAGATAACCTTGTTAGCAAATGGTGATTGGAAAACTGGCCATCCACACACAAAAGAATCAAGCTAGACCTCTAACTTTCACTACATACTAAACAAAAATCAAAATCAATGAAAGACCTAAATATTAAAGCAGAAATACTCAAACAGTTGAGAAATAAAACAGGTAAAACTCTTAAAGACATAAGCATAGGCAAGGACTTCCTGAACAAAATTCTAATTACACAAGAAACAATATCAAGAGTAAACAAATGGCTAACTTATCTTCCAGCCAGTTTAGCGTTTTAGTTTTAATATTTAGATCTTTAATCAACTTGGATTTTAATTTAGTGCATGGTGACAGATAAGGGTCTAGTTTTAATCTTTGGCAGGTTGAGATCCAGTTTTTCCAACACCATTTATTAAAGAGGCTATTTCCTCCAGTGGGAACTGTCAGCTCCTTTGTCAAAGATGAGGTAGCTGAGTGCATCTGGAGTTGTTTTTGTGTCTTCCAATCTGTTCCACTGACCTCAGGTCTATTTCTTTGCCAGTACCATGCTGTTTTTATGACAGTGGCTTTGTAGTATAGTTCCAAATTGGGAATTGTTATACCCACTGCCGTGTGTCTGTTGCCTAGGATGGCTTTTGCTATTCTAGGTTTCTTATGGTTTCAAATGAATTTTTGGATTCTTCTTCCTAGTTCTGTGAAGTATAGTGTTGGGATTTCAATTGGCATTGCATTGAATCTGTATAGCAGTTTTGGTAGTATAGATGGCCATTTTCATTGGCATAGGAAAAGACTTTATGAACAAATCCTCAGCAGCACGGGAACTAGCAGAAAGAATCAACATCTGGGATCTCATCTTATTAAAAAGCTTCTGCACTGCAAAAGAAATCATCAACAGAACTAAGAGACAACCTACAATGTGGTTTTTACCAGCTGCTCCTCAGACAAAGGACTATTATCTAAAATATATAAAGAACTCAAAATAACCAGACCCCTCAAATATAAATACCCAATTCTAAAATGGGCATCTGAAATGAACAGACATTTCTCAGACAAAGAAGTAAAAGCGGCAAGTAAATATATGAAAAAGTGCTCCACATCACTGGTCATTCAAGAGATGCAGATGAAAACAACATTGAGATTTCACCTCACCCCACAAAGAATGGCTGCTCTCAACAAATCACACAATAACAAATGTTGGTGGGGTTGTGGGGAGAAAGGAACCCTTCTCCATTGTTGGTGGGAGTGCAGACTGATGCAACCACTATGGAAATCAATATGGAGATACCTTAAAGAACTAGGATTAGAGGGTCCATTTGACCCAGCCATGCCTCTGCTGGTACCTTTCCAAAAGAATTTAAAAAATCATACCACAGCGATATATGCACACCCATGTTTATAGCAGCACAGTTTGTAATAGCTAAAACTTGGAAACAGTCCATTTGCCCATCAGTTGAGACTGGATAAAGAAGATGTGGTTTTTCTTTAAAATGGAATACTACTCAGCCATAAAGAATTAGAAAGTAGATTCATTCATAGGTAAATGGGTACATTTTGAGGATATACTCCTAAGTGAAATAAATAAGTCACACATACGCAAATACTGAATAGTTTCTCTGGTGTGAAAAACTAAAATAGTACTCAAGATCCTAATTGGACAATTAGCAATGTGAAATAGGAAGAAAAGGACCAAAGGTGTAGGGACAGTGGAAGGATAGGGAAAGGGGAACAAGGGAAAAGGAAAAAAATATGAGAAAATGTAAAAATGGAATTAAAGTGTTTGAAGGTGGGGAGGGAAGGAGGGAGTGAAGGGAGGGTGGGGACAAGGGGAAAAAATGAGAACCAAGACCTGTCATGTAAAGGTACAAGATCCCAGTAATGAATGTAACTGTACTGTCTACCTAGATTGCACCAATAAATTCAATTTAAAAGAAAAAAAAAGAGTAAACAAATGGGATTATATCAAATTTTAAAAGTATACACAGCAAAGGAAACAACCAACAGAGTGATAAGGCAACTTACCAAGTGACAAAAAATTTTGTCAGCAATATTTCAGAGAGAGGACCAATATCTGGAATATTTTAGAAGAAAAATTAGACCTTACAAAATAAAAGACCCAACCAAATAATGTACAACTGAAATAAACAGACACTTCTCAGAAAAATTACAAATCACAAACACATGAAAAAATGTTCAACATCACTGACTAAATAAATACATATTAAAACAACACTGAGATTACATTTACTCAAGAAAGAATGGCTATCATCAAACAAATAAGAACAAATTCTGATGAAGGTGCAGGGAAAAAGGAACCCTCTACACTGTTGACTAGTGCAACCACTGTGTAATGTGAACTGGTACAACCACTGTGGAAAGGTGTATGGAGATTCCTCAAAAAACTAAACAATAAAGATTCCATTGGACCCAAGTATTCCTCTTCTAAGTATCTTCCTGAAATATTCAGTCATCATATTACAGTGTGTTATGTTTTGGGTTTGGATGTTCCCCCCAAAAGCCCCAATGCAGTCATAAGAGGGGCTTTTTCAGAAGTGGCTGAATCTAGAGTGTGTGTTGCTGGGATTCTTAAGGGCCTGTGATTACTAAACCAGTCTACTGATTGGCTTGGCATCATCCTCATCCCAGTAGTCCTGATAAAGTGAAAATGGCAGAAACACGCTTTTGAGATCTCTTGTTGCTTTGCTACCTTCTGGTCACCATAAACTGTTTCTCCTCAGTAAAGCCACCCTACCTTGGAGCCAGCTGATTAGGGACTGAAACTTCCATGAACTATAAGCCAAATAAACATTTCCTCCTTTAACTTTGGGTGTCTGGTATTTTGTCTCAGCGACAAGAAAAGTAACTAAAACATGTGTACCCATGTTTATAGCAGCATGATTCATAATAGCTAAAATTTGGAAGCACTTTGCATGTCCATCAACAGGTGAATGGATAAAGAAAATGTGGCATTTATATATAGTGGACTAATATTCTGCTATAAAAGAGGATAAACTTGAATTAAGACATTTGTAGGAAAATGGATGTACTTTGAGACCATAGTGTTAAATGAAGTAAATCAGACACATGAGCTTGAATATTGCGTGGTTTCTCTCTCTCTATTTTTTTTTTTTTTTGAGCCAGTGTCTCACTATGTAGTTGAGACTGACCTGAAATTCACTATGTAGTCTAGACTGGTCTCGAGCTCACAGTGATCCTCTTGCCTCAGCCTCCTGAGTGCTGGGATTACAGGCATGCGCCACCTTGACCAGCTTGGGTGGTTTCTCTTATATAAGAAATCTAAAATAGAAATAAATCAAAAGGAAATATAAAAAATAGATAACAGAAAAAGGGAGAGAGATCTTTCACAAATGAAAAAGGGACCAAGAGATGATGAGAAGGGGGGATTGGGGAGAGAAAGGGATACAAAAAGACTTAAGAAGTGTTATGTGCATGTACCAACTCCCAGAGTAAATGGGGAGTGTATACTAATATACTAATACATACTAATAAAAACAAAAATTAAAGACATAGAAACAAAACATATGAAAAAACCATGATAAGAAATATTTAAATGTTATGAAGTCATCCTTCAAGATTCTTTTGGATGTGTTATGGGTTTGACCTAAAATGTCCCACAAAAGTCTCCTGTGTGGTAGAGGCAGGGTCTGGTCGGAAGAGATGGGTTTCAAGCAGGATCATGACCTGGAAGGGTGTCGTCATGTCTCTGGCTTCTCCCCTCTATCATTGGTCCATGGCTGGCATAACACAAGCAGCTTTCCTCCATCATCCTTTTTCTACCTTAGAACAAGCCAACCAGGGACTGAAATTTCAAAACTGTGAGCCAAATCAAGCCTCTTCTAATGTAGTGTGAGTGTTGGACATTTCAGGAAAACTGACTAATACAGAACATTGGTACTGAGAGTGCAGTCTTCGTGGTGACTACCTGAGCATGTGGTTTAGAAGGCATTTGAAATGATTTGGAGGAAGGGTTTGGGAAGGTCTAGAGATGCTGGCTAGAGTAGTAACCTGAAAATTACATAAGCAGAGATTGATTAAAGATCCTGGTTGGAGCTTAGAAGACCAGAGTGCTGATAGGAGTGCTGATGGGAATATAAAGTCATGTTCGTGAGGTTTCAGTTGGGAATAAGGACTGTACTGGAAACTAGAGTAGAGGCCATATATGTTATAGTCTCACAAAGAACTTGTCTACATTTTGCCCATGTTCAAAGACTTTCTATGAAGCTGAATTAAAGATAAATTAATCTGGTGGAGATTTCAAGGCAGCTTAATGTTCAGACTGTGGCATGGGTACTGCTGGCTGCTTTTAGCCAGATATACAGCAAGAATCAGGAGTAAAAACAGAGCTTAATGATTTGAGAAGTTTGAAGTTTTACTACAAAGGAAGTGCCTGCAAAGCTTGGACCAAAAGCAGTGGTTGTTGAAAAGACTAATATTAAAAAGAGGCCAAGTACTTTACATCAGGAAAATAGGAAAGATGGCTTTAGGCTATCTCAAGAAATGGTCAGATCCCAAACACTGAAATCTCAAGGATGTAAAAGAATAAATTTCTTTGAAAGACTTCACTTTGAGAAGGCTCTGTGCTCATTCAGGGCTGTCTAGGGAACTGTGCCCCTGAGGTCAGTTATCCTTGGCCCTCAGAGATGGCTGCAGCCATGGCCCAAGGAGGCTGGGCCATAGTTGAAGCTGGTAGCAAACCTTAGTGTCATCCATGTGGTGTTAGCTTTTCAGGCATACAGAATACAAGAGTTTGGGGTTATGGAGGCTTTCACCCAAATTTTGGAGGAAGTCCTGTAAACAAGGCAATGTGCCCTTGGTGATGCATAAATTTAAGAGAATGAAACTAAAGGTACAGTGGAACCGCAGGAAGTTGGAGATTCCAGGAACATGAAATATCTACTGAGGAAAGCCACAGACAGTGAACAGAGTCTTCCTAAAAGAAAGACCATGTGGGCTGCAACTAGCAAGGTCCTAGGGGTGGGGCTTCAAAGCCCTTTGGAACTTACATTTCACATTTCACCACAACCTCCCCTGGGTACCGGATATGGGCTAGAGGTTTTAATATTTTTCCTGCTGGGGTTTGATTTTACTGTGGCCATATTTCTTTCTATTCCCATACTCCCCCACCCACACACACACTTTGGAATGGGAATGTTTACTTTGTGCCAATGTATGCTGGAAATATTTAACTTTCTTTTTATTTTTACAGGGGTTTACAGCTTTTTTAAAAAAAAATGTTCTTTTCAGCAATGCTGGGACTGTTAAGACCTTAGTGACCCTTAGAAATGGATTAAATACATTTTGCATAATGAGATGGTTATGGGCGGGTAGGGGCAGAATGCTACGATTTAGATCTAAAATGTCTCCCCAAAGCCTCATGTGTTTGGAAGTAAGGCCTAGTCAGAAGAGACTGATCCCTGGGCACGTGACCTAGAAGAGTATATTTATGTGTATCCTCCCTCATCCCTTCTCTCTTGACTTCCTGGCTGCTATGAGGTGAGCAGCTGTCCTCCATCCCTTTTCACCCTGGCTTTTCTACCTTGGAGCCAGCCAACCATGGACTGAAACCCTAAACCATGAGCTAAATGAAACATCTCTTTAAGTTGTGGATTTTGAGTATTTTGTCCCAGTGGGAAAGTTGACTGACACAAAAGTACCTAAATGAAAAACTGTGCAAAGCCTTCTGATTTTATCCAACTGCTTCTTCCATAAATGAGGCATTCAAAATTTAAAGAACAGAAAGGGTTTACTCAAGGTCACATGGCAAAGTAGTGCCTGACCTGAAATGACAGCCCAAGATCTCAGGACCTGCTGGTTGGCCTTTTTCCTCAGCACTGCTGGCTTTCTGTACCAGAGTCCCAGCAGGTCTCAGCCCTCAAAATGCATGAAAAGAATGAAACTTCAAGTCTGTTTACAGAGGTAAAGTGAAGGTTAAGAGAAAGCAAAAAGGCAAAGCTATTTCCAGCCCTACGCCTGAAGGAGCAAAGCAAAGGAGCCTTACTCAGGCCCTATGAGACCTCTAGCTATAGCAAAGGCCACCAGCAAGAGCCGTGTCTTAAGTAGAGGAACATGGTCATTTACAAAGCACAACTAGATAAGAGAGTGAAGGAATCAATACCCACTCATTTTTGCTCCTGCACTGTTTTCCTGCTAGCACCTCACACTGGTCAAGCCCACCAGAGGGTGGGGATGGAAGACTAGTTGAGAGACTCCTTAGGTGACAGTTTCCTTGAGCACAGAATCGGATCAAGAAGGATAGAAAATCCAGAGGAGCAATCAGACAGTGTCTACTACAATGCCCATTTTGCTATTTGTGTTTAAACAAAAAGATGCAACTTCCCGGTTCGGGTAAGCAACAGCAAAATGGAGAGATCTTCCTCCAGAAGAGCTGGAAGGCCCATGTTTATGAGGCAGGAGGAATTTCAGAATAGTTTAGGATTTGCATTTTTTATTTTGTAACTAAGATACATAGATATCTACTTATTTTATCTTAATACTATACTTGTTTTGATATCTCCTTTCATTGGAAATTCATCATCTCTAAAACTGCCTGATTAAACACTTGCAAGTCTTTTTTTTTTTTTTGCAAGTCTTAATAATCTCTCCAACACTGAGAAATGCAAATGGACATTTTATACAGAATTACATTGTTTGGGCTGGGGATTCAGCTCAGTGGTTCCACCGCCTGCCTCACAAGCTCAAGGTCCAGAGTTTGATCCCCGGTACCAAACAACAACAATAAAACGTATATTGTTAAAGACAATAATATAAATTATTAATAACTTTACATTAAAGGTAGATTAACTGCTAGAATGTACGCAATTGCCATAGTCCAAAGTGCTTCCCTATGGAAATCACCTTTCCAGGCACCCTGTTTATGTTATGACAAGATTAGTGCCCTCTAGGGCTAGGGAGCCTCAGGGACATACAATGGACCCTTGCGTTACAACTGGTTTGACACAACTTGGGTTATGACCAGAATTTTAGTTTTAATTAATGAACAAAGTCTTGAGCCACAACTCAGTGCTGGCTGCTTACACTTCTAAATAGTCTCAGATGTAGATTTAACCCTTAAAGAGTTCCAGAAGGAACATTACAACATCCTTTCCTGTATAGGGCTGAAAAAATCTTGGGCCAGTGTCTCTCTAAGGACACTGAGATCTGCTCTTTTACAGAAGACAGATTTTGAAGACTGTGTAGAGGAGCCCGAGCCTTCAATTGAGCAACTTCCTAGCCCTCGAGAACAAATTGAGTTTGTAAGTCAAGGGTACACTGTATTGCCCTTGGACCTGTGCTTGTTCTTCACACCAATAAAGCCAGGATTATCCTCAATTCTCCCCCAAAAGAAGTCAAGGGGATGCTGCACAAAGACCTCTCTGCTGGGGAGAAGACCCAGGTTCCAGTTCCCACAGTGTCTGACTGCATTCTTGGTAACCTCTCTCTCCTCATTTGTCAATGTTCAGCTCCAATATCTTTCATGCCTCAATTGCTTCAATTCTAAAATAAGAAAAACAAAAAATAAAAATGTGTAGAGTAATACCTGTTGACCACTACGAGTTCAAGGCCAGCCTGAGCTACCTAGTGAGTTCAAGGCCAGCCTAAACTATATAGTGAGACTCTGCTCCCCCCATACAGTAATACTTGTGGAAAATCTTTGTAAATTTCAAGTGCTAAGCCAAGATAAGGGAGGTTACAAGGTATAGCAGAAAGAATACACCCTCAGGAGCGGCTGACCTGAGTTTAAAATTGTAGCCTGAAATTTAAAACTTCTGGCTATAACCAAATAAGATGATTAGCAAATATTCTCCTCAAAGAGCAACCATAAAGCCAGACACAATCAACAAAAGAACACTTTCAGGCCTCTGGAAATCCATTACAGTATAGGCATTCACATGATTTGAGAAACATTTATGTTTGAAAAATGTTAGACTTTGGGTAAGAACAGTGGAAGTTGGTACAGATTCTGCCAAGATGGACAGGCAAGGAGGCCAGGCAGCTGCACTGCTGAAATCAGAGGAGACTTAATTCAATTTCAGTCCATTTCCTGTTACTAAAATGAAGTACGAGGGTTAGGGTGCTTTGTTTTAAAAAGTTTTGGAGGTTCCAGGGCATGGTGCAGGCATCCACTTGGCTACAGGGATGACCTGCTGGAGGATGGCATCCTAGCTGAAAGGTATGGGTAAGGGGGACATCACACAGTGATGACACGAAGACTGAGAAACTGGAAACGAGCAAGTCTTGCTCTTTTATGATAGCCTTCTCTCAGAAACTAACCAATGAGAGCTACAGTTCCTCACAAAACAGTGCTGCCCCATAACCCAATCACTTTCCTTAGACTCCACTTCTGGAAGGTCCCACAATCTTTCCCCATTCCATCCCCTCCCACTCCCTGTACCGGGGGATCCAACTCAGGACCTTGCACTTGCCAGGCAGGCATGGGGCCACTGGGCTATGTCCCCCGCCCAACACTATCTCTTAATATTACCACAGTGAGAACCTGAACACTAGGGGGGCACACCCAAACCGCAGAAAATCTATTGTCTGGAAAATTTTCACCAACAGCAACAAAGGAAAGAGATTGTGGCCCATTCTCAGGTAAAAGAAGGAACAAAGGAAACTTCATCTGAAGTTTATTTGAATTTATTTATTTGCATTTGGTTTAGTAGAGAAAGGAGGGCAGGGTAATGGGGAAAAAATAAGACCCAAGATATATTATGTAAAGGCACAAATTTCCAATGATGAATGTCATTATATTACGTACCTAAAATGTACCAATAAAATTAATTTTTAAAATTTAGATACTTTTGTGACAACAAATTCTGTGTAGGACACATACAAAAAGATCTATACCTAGATACATAGAACTGTTGAAAGTGAAAGACAGAGAACAAAATCCTGGAAGGAACAAGAGAAAGATGATTTACCACATACAGGAAATATAATAACTTTCATCCTTGACTTTTTATATACAATAGTGGATAAGCCAAAAGAGCATAACAGCATTGGTTTAAAAATGGTAATAAGCCTATCAACAAATTCTCTATTAAACAAAACCTTTCCTCAAAAGCTAAATATGCTTCCAGATTTAAATAAATAAATAAATACATACATACATACATAAAGGAGCTGATGGATTTCATGAAAAGACCTGTCTTACAGGATACTATAAAAAGTCATTTAGACCAAAAGGAATTGATACCAGATGATAATTTGAATCTACAGGAGCAAATGAAAACCACCAGAAATGATAAATATCAAGGGTAGTATGCAGCTGGTGCACTCTCTCTCTCTTTCTCTCTCTCTATATTTTTTTTCACTTTAAAAAAAGATATAAACTGGATGCAGCAATGCACACTTCTAAGCACAGCATTTGGGAAGCAGAGGCAGGAGGATTCAAGGTCAGTCTAAATGTTATGGTTTACATCTAGATGTCCCCCAAGAGCCTCATGCACTCATTGGTTGGACCTTTGGAAGGTGACTGGATTGTGGATGCAGAATAGCTGACTTATTGTTAGGAGGGAAGTTCTGGGTGGAAGAAGCTGTCATTGGGGATGTGGCCTGGAAGGGTTTATCTTCTCCTTAACTCCTGTCTTCACTCTTTCTGTTTCCTCTCCACCATGCCATGAGCAGCTTTCCTCTGTCACAACCCTCTGTGAGCCAAAATAGACCTCTCTTGCTGTGAGTTGTAGGTATTTTGTCCCAGCAATGAAAAAGTGACTAAAACACTAGGCTATGTAGAGAGCTCACAGCTGGCCTGGATTATATAGTGAGATTCTGTCTCAAAAGAAAAACCCCAAGGGCCAGGGATTTAGCTCAGCGGTTCGGTGGCCTGCCTTGCAAGCACAAGGACCCGAGTTCAATCCCCAGTACCAAGCAAACAAACAAACAAACAAAAAAACCCCAAGCTCAATGGTGCCACCACCTACTTCTGCTTCACAAGTGCAAGGTCCCGAATTTAATCCCCGGTACAAAAACAAAATAAAAAAAGATTGCATAAAACAATATTAACATTCTGTGATATTGCTAGATTGATAATATATAGGTATGAAGAGAATGGGAACTCTGTAGGAGCAAATTTTCCCAGAATTAAATTCATATTAACTTGAAATACACAGTGGTAAGTTAACATGTTTATTATTGTTTTAGAGCAAACAATAAAAAAAAAACTAAGAAATATGTAAGGACTAAATTAGCATATAAACCCATTTATTTAATATAAAATATGGAAGTAAATGAGAAACAAAAGAACAAAAATAGATATATAGAAAAAATTTCATAATGGCAAATACAAGTTTAACCTATCAAGAATCACAATGAAAGTGTGATATATAATTGCCCAATTCAAAAGGAAGAGGTTGTCAGTGTTGATTGAAAAGCAGAATCAGCTACATGCTATCTATAAAAGACACATCCGAGATTCAGAGACACAGATAGCTCAAAACAGAGAGAATGGAAAAAGTTATTCCATGCAAGTAGTAACCAAAAGAGAGCCGGGTGGCTGTAATGAGATCTTCAAAATAGACTTTAAGACAAGAAATATTACTTGAGATAAAGAGAAATATTTAATAGTAATAATAATATATGGGAAAATACATCAGAAAAGTATAGCAATTATACATGTACTATATAATACCTTCTCAGGATGCCATAATAACAGGATTTATAGAGTACTATCAATCAACTTTACCTAACATCTACAGAATATCCCATCCAACAACAGAATAATACACATCCTTGTTTATCACCCTTGGAACATTTTCCAGGATAAACCATATGTGAGGCCATAAAACAATTCTCAGCAAAACCCAAAAGATTAAAATAATATGAAATATGTTCTTTAAACACAATGTAATTAAGTTAGATTCCAACAATAGAAGAAAATTTGAGAAATATAATACATATTAGGAAATCAAATGCTTCCAAATAACCAATTGGTTTAAAAAGAGACCACAAAAGAAATTAAAAATGTTTTCTATCTTACTGAAAATGAAAATATAATATACCAAAATGTATGGGATTCAGCTAAAGAAATGCTTACAGGGAACTTTATAGCTTAAATACTTATGTCAGAGGTGAAATTTGAACGGAATAGAGAGTGCATTCATAAGGCCTGGTATTATGGTCATATCAATAACCTAAATTCTGACCTTACAAAACTAAAGAAAAAAAATGGACTGGGGATTTAGCTCAGTTGTTCTGCCACCTGCTTCGCAAGCTCAAGGTGCCAAGTTCGATCCCCGGTACCACACACATACACACACAAAAAAAAATTAAAAATTTTTAAAAAAGTGAATGAAAACCAAACAGGCAAGAAAAAAAAAAAAACCTCCAAATCACAGCACAAATCAATGAAAAAGAAAATATAAACATTTGAGGAAATGAAGCAAAAATTTGTTTATTTGAAATGATTGACAAAATTAAAAAAAACTTTTGGCAAGGCCAACCAAGAACAAAAGAAAAACCCAAATGACCAAAATCAAGAATGAAAGAGGGACCATCACTACAGACTTTACATAAATACAAAGGGTTATGAAGGAATATGATTCTTATGGTTTAGGTATAAAGAGGCCCTCAAAGCCTCATCTGTGTGGAGCATGGCTGGGTAGTGGGGTCAGTATAGGTGATTGCTCTTGAGAGGTGGAGTCTGAGGTAAGGCACTGTGGGTGTGACCTGGAAGGATACATTTCGCTTCTTAGCTCCTTCCTTGACTCTGCATCTTTTTTCCATGGTGTGAGGAGCTATTCTTCTGTCAAACCCCTGTGCCATGCTGTCCTACGATCAAGGCAGCCAACCATGCAATGACTGAGATTACTTAAACGTGAGCCAAAACAGTCCTCTCCTCCATTAAGTTGGGTGTTGGGCAATGTGTCTCAGCAAGGAGATGGTGACTAAGACAATTACACTTTCTATCAACACATTAGGCATGTTAGGCAACTTGATCATCAAATGCAGATGATCAAAACTGGCTCAAGAAGAAATAAAACATATAGAGTATATATTAATATATACAATCAGAATATACAGTGTATAAATATATAATAAATCAGAATATATCTAATATACATTTACATACATGCATATGGCAAAGAAACCTAATTGCCAATTAAATTTTTCCCACAAAGAATAGCTCGGGTCCTGATAGCTTCACTGTTGAATTTTATCATATATTTAAAGGAGAAATAATACCAATCCTTCCCAAACTCTTACAATGCATAAAAGAGGGGAGAACATTTTCTAACTTATTTTATAAAGCCAATATTATTCCTGAAACCAAAACATAATAAGAAAATAAAGCTACAGACTTCTATCCCATATGAATCTAGATATAAAAATACTCAACAAAATACTAAGCAAAGTGAATCTAACATATTAAAATAATTGTACACCATGACCAAGAGAATTCTATCCCCGGAATGCAGGGTTGGTTTAGCATATGAAAACCAATCAGGTTATGTTAATAACCAATGCGGTTGTTAACAGGATAAGAAAAAAAAAACACACAGTCATTTTGGTAGTCTTGGAAAAAGCATCAGTCAAAATCTAACAACTAAGATTATTGATCAAACCCCAACAAACAAAGAGAGAGGAATGTACAAAATAGCCATGGTTATCATCATACGTAAAGGTGAAAGACTGACTGTTTTACTACTAAGATCAGAAACAAGGGAAGATAATCTGCTTTCATCACTTGCACTTGACAGTGTGAGGCAACTTCCTTCAGTAAAATAAAGCAAATAACAAAACAAAACAAAAAATACAGATTCAAATTACATAAATTACCTCAAGAGATGACATGAACCTTTATGAACAAAATTCCCTAAAGAAGCCACAGAAGAATTTCTAAAACTAAGAAACAAATTTAGAAGTGTCACGGGATACATGCTGAATACTATTCAAAAACAAAGTCTATTTCGTACTAGCAACAAATAACCTAAGTGATTCCAAGAATGATAAAATAGTGGAAAAGACAAAATGTTTTCCCATGGCGTTTACATCTCTAGAGAGAAAGATAAGTGATAAACAAAGAAATAAATACTTTAAAAACCCATCATGTTACACATTAAATTCTGTGAGGAAACATAAAGCAGGATGAAGATACAAAGAGATAAGAGATGCTGTCCGAGCCCCAGGACCAAGTAGGTCTTCTCTGAGAAGATAATGCGTCAGAGACCAGAGAAAAGTAGGACAACCAGTCATGTTAATAGTTACTTTTGCATTTAAAAAATATATCCTGTGCTCAAAATATGAAAAATATGAGAGGGCAAGTCCTTCCCTGCACACTCTTCTGGGGTCTCATTATACCCATCCGCAGAGAGCATCTCCGGGAGGAAAATGTGGTTCACACCACTTCCTCAACGTTGCTGAGCACGGCACCCTCTACTCTACAGTTTCTTGTGGAGCCGCCATCCCATAGACTAGGGAAATGCTGGTTGCCAACCCCAGAAGATGAGAAATGTGGTGATCCTTAACGGCTGGTGCTGTGGTGTTGTTGGGATCAGGCAATGACATTTAAATGCCTGAGTGTTCCTTGCTCTGGGTTCATCAGCTACAGAGGCTGATGGCAGACTTCCAGCTAAGAGGCATCTTTTCCAATAGGAGAAGGGAAACCACTCTGCCAGCTCTTTTTAGTGGGTGGATTTAGGGGACAGAAGTGTGCAGTATCAGAGATAGAATTAGTAAGGACCAGGGAAGCTCAAGTCAAAGCAACAGAATGAGGGGAGTCTCCTTCATGGAATTTAAAATTCTTTTTTAAATGGCTCAGCTCTTCATCGGGAGGAACACATGGCTTGTGTTGATTTATCAGTATGTTGGTGTCCACTTTTCTGTTGGAATATTCAACTTTTGTTATTGATTAATTTTTTTCTTTTTTTTTACTTGATGCATTATCTTCATGGAATTATTTTCTTATCATGTAGTCAAATCCTCTGTTCTTAATGCTTAGGAGAACTTTTTCTATTTCAAGATTATATAAATATTCTTCTATCTGTGCAATTGTTTTAAAGATCTCATTCATATTTAGGTCTTTAACATCACTGGAATTTATTTGGTGTATGTTGTGAGCTAGTTATCATATGATAACCAGGTGTACCATTATTTATTAAATAATTCTTTTCCCCTTTTAAGTTTGAAATACTGCTCTTATGATGTACTAAATGACTATCACCTAGAGTCTTTGGGGGATATTTATTCTGTTTTATTAATTTGACTATTTATCATACTTTTTGAACTATATTATTTTCATACTGTAAAGTTTTAATATACTTAACATTTAATAAGCAGACCCACTACCCTCTGCCTAGTTCTTCTTTTCCAGTCCCTTTTTAAAAAATTTCCTATAATGTGACAGCTAAGTTTAACTGTCAAGTGGACTGTCTTGGGAGCCACCTGGGGGATTAGTAATGCACACGTATGGGTGACCCTAAGTGCATCGTGCAGGTATGACCTTGAGGTGCATACTGGGTTCCTTGCCCTTCTCTCATGCTGTTCTTCTGCTTTGTTTCCTGGATATCATAAATGAAGATGCTTTGTTCTGCCACACCTTTCAACCTTCATGTTCCTGCCGTGGAGCCAGCTGACTACTGAATGAAATCTGAAAGAATAAGTCGGGTAAACCATTTCCTCCTTTACAATGTGAACGCCAAGTATGTGGTTTCAGCAATGGGAAAGCTGACTGCTTGCTACACTTGCATATGTATTTTCAATCAAATTTAATACCTACATAAAGAGTTTTAAAATGATTTTATCAGGTATAAAAACATCGTTGTTTTGATAGAAATGGTGTTAAAATACAGTTTAACTTGGGGAAAGTTACAATACCGAAACTTCTCATTTAGGATAATAATATGTCCTCTTCTATGATCTTCAATCAAGTTCTGCTCTTTATATATGTCATGCATATTTTTTAAGCTTAAATTGCCCTTGCTCTATAGAAAAGCTAGATGTAGACATAAATATTTCTTAGTCATTTCCTTATGGTTTGCTCTAAGACAATAATAAATATGTTCACTTACCACTGTGCATTTCAGATTAATATGAGTTTAATTCTAGTAAAACATGGAAAATTTGCTCCTACAGAGTTCCATTCTCTTCCTCCCTATATGTTGTCAGTCTAGCAATATCACAAAATGTTAATACAGGAGGACGTAGCCCAGTGTGAAGACCCTTGGCTTAATCCCAATATTGACAAAAAAAGAATACCGAAGTATTTTAAATACCTTTTTTTGTTTGTTCTTGACTGTGATTTGTCAATGCATCACTTTCAGGAACGACAGCCATAACTCTCCTTTAAAAATATCTGTAACTCTCAGCAGGACTGATAGTCCATGCTACTAACCAGTATGCCTTACCAGGCTTTACATTCTGAAATACTTTTACATCAGCCGGTAAATATGTTCCAGAAACAGAAAAGTAGAGCAAAATCAGTTAATGGTGTTTTGGGTTTTGTTTGTGGTCGTGGTGGTACTGGGGACCAAACTCAACCCTTTCATTTTCAGGCAAGTCTCACCAAGTTACCATGGCTGGCCTTGAGCTCGTGATCCTCCTGCTTCACCTCCCACCTGTCTGGAACTACAGGCATTTGCCACTGAACCTGGCTTAATGATACATACTCTAGTATAAGTTAGTTCAGGCTCGTGCCTGTAGCTTGCAATAACATCTGCTGAAAAATGGGCCTCCCAGGACAGTGACATCTGAGAACTTTCTCCTGCCAGTTTGACCCATTTCAGAGCAAGCCTACCTGTACTACCTGTCCTGCCTACCTATATATTTAACACAGTGTTCTCCACGTGTGGGCCAGTGACCCGTGAGGTCTTGAGGGATCTGTAGGGACAAAACTATTTTTACAACAATAATAATAATACTACCAAGACTTGTTTATTTCTTTCACACTCATTCTCTCTTAAGTGTACATGGAGTTTTCCAGAGCCTGCTTGATGAGTAATATCATAGCAGATTGAATGCAGAACAGATTAGAGAATCCAGCTGACTTCTATTAAGTCAGACATCAAAAAGATTTACAAGGGTACAGTGACATTTTTCTCACTATTTTTTTGTTTTTGTTTAGGAAAATATAGCTACTTTCATAAAATACAAAGTTATTTATGCTAACATTCAATAAGTCTATTATTCTTATTTTTAACTGAATAAATAAAAAAGTTCTGACTTCCTGTCTTATATGCTAAGTGGCGATAGTTATAAGTTATGTAAACAAAAGCTCTGTAGGGGTCCTAAATAATTCTTACCACTGTAAAAGTATTCTGAGACCAAAAAGTTTGGGAACCACAGCTTTAGGAGAACCCACAATTCAGTATTATGACCAAATTATGTAATTGCTCCTACTTCTAAATAGTTCGGTTTTTACTTTGCTTTCATTGTTAGGGAGCTATAATCCTTTGTGTAAATAGTAATTGTGCAGTGTTTTGATGTTTATAAATTCAAGACATTATAGTAAAATATTTAAAATGAAACCTACATTGAAAGTACAGAAGAGTTTGGATGTATTTCTTAATGTTCTTTTTAAATATTATAAACATGCATCTTCTTGCTGTCAGTGAACAAAGAAGAAATGATTTTAGCAATGAGCCAGGCAGGGACTAGCTTCTGATATTGTGCAGAAACCAGAACCTTTTGAAGAAGTGGTTCAAAACAAAACAAATAATTTGTATAAATGGAATGAAAAACAACTTGATCATTTCAATAAAAACATGTGACTTTGAATCATTAACATGTCAGTATTGCTCAGATCATCGGAATGCTCAAAATTTGTATAATTAAAAGTTAAAAAATGCTATAATTGCATATTTCACAAGAATAGCAATTATATCTTGTTGAAATTCATGGTGTAAGTAAATTTCATCAGTGAAAAAAATTATAAAAATATTTCATATCTGTTTCACATAAAAAAGCATTAACAATAATCAAAAATTCTAAAAAGCGTATCAGAATATTGGTAAAACAAATTAAAAACACCTAGAAAACAGCATCTGTATGTTTAAAAATAGTTGAGCATTCTCAGACATAAAATATTTAATAAACTTTAAAAAAAGGAATAATATCAGTGTGGGTTTACCACAGCAATCTAAATTTATGGACTTGCTTGTTGCAAAAATATTTATCGGCTGATATGAGAAAACAACTTTTTGGAAAATATATAAATCAAGGCAGTAAAATTTCAATCATTATTGATGAAGCCTCAACTGTTTCATATAAAATAGTTTTAATAATTTACTTAAAATGTGAAATTCAAGACTTTGAAGATAATTTAATGGTTTTTGTTGATCTCATGAAGCAGGAAGGAATGACATCTGAAATAATTTATCAAAATTTATTGTTGACACATGAGAAAAATGGTTTCAATGCGAAATAGTTCCCTGAAAACCTTATTAGATTTTGTACAAACAGTGCCTGTGAAAAGCTAAAGGGAAAAGTCTGCAGTTTCAGCCAAAATTTTAGGAAAATTTTTGGAATGTTTTCATTAGGCACTGCCCATGCCAATCAAGTCAATTATCCCTGAGAATGCAATGAAATGTATAAAGCAATTAAATAATTCAAATGTGTTCTCAATGAACTTTTTATTTATTTTCATGCATCATATAGAATCAAGAGAAATTGAGGAATATGTTTGAAGATTTGGGAATTGAAACAATAAAACTTAGAATACTTACACCATGTCCAGCAGCATGTGGTACTCTAATTGCAAAAGTAGCTTGAAAGTTATATCATTTTAACAAAAATCATGTAACAGGATCAAAGATTTAGAAAATTAACCTTAAAAGAAAGACTTCCCTGTAAGCTAATTTGAAAGTAAAGCCATCAATATCTTTAGCTTAATAGAAAGTTTTACTAATGGTAGAAGACACACTAAAGAAGAAAACATTAAAAATGCTTGAATCTATGAAACTGAATGACAATGCAGAATTATTTCAAAGAAATATAATGCAACTCTTAAAAAAAAAGAGAAAGCATAAATTTAAAGGGAAAATATATTAGATGATAAATGATCAGAAATGTACTTTAACAGCAAAAGTAAAACCATAATGACCATTTTTCTTTTGATTTTTTCCTTATTAAATTGTGTTCTTTAGTTTATAATTGTTATTGTTTTGGTCATTGTTTGGTCTTCCAAATGGATTGAGAGTAAATTAAGATTGATAAGTGATTTTTATAATTAAATACAGTCATTCATCACTTAGCTATGAGGATACATTCTGAGCAATGTGTCCTTTAGGAGATTTTGTTGTACAAACTTCACAGAGTGCACTTAGACCAGCTAGGTGATGTAATCTTACAGAATGACCATCTCATATGGGGACTGTCCTCGACCAAAATGCTGTTGTGGCACACAACTATGCAACATTATAGTAAACAATTTTGTCCATTATTTGATAACAAATTTTTAAAACATAAAAACCTGAGAATTTTAATCCTTAGAATAATCTTAGACTAATTGCTGTGAACTCAACAGAAACTGATAGATAAATGAGCAGTATGAATTTTTTTAGACAGTCTTGCTTTTTTAGCCAGGCTTTTTTTTTTTAGGGGTGGCTTTGAACTCCCAGCAATCCTCCTGCCTCAGCCTCCTTAGTGCTAGGATTACAGAGGTACACCACCATGCCCCGCTAATATTGTGGATTTTAAAACATATGTTTTACCAGTCACCTACTGACAGCCAATTCATAAATTTTTGGAAGAATCGGGTGTGGTATGTGTAATAGATTATACCTCAGGGAGGAACAGCATTTAATTAGTGATGACTGTATTTAAAAAATTGAAATGACACATTCTAAAAGTCAACAAAGTAACTAAAAGACAACCTACAATGTGGGAAAAAATTTTTACCAGCTGCTCCTCAGACAAAGGGCTCTTATCTAGAATATATAAAGAACTCAAAACAATCAGTCCCCCCAAATATAAAGACCTGATTCAAAAATGGGCATCTGAAATAAACAGACATTTCTCAGACAAAGAAGTAAAAGCAGCAAGTAAATATATGAAAAAAGGTTCCACATCATTGGTCATTCGAGAGATGCAGATGCAAATAACACTGAGATTCCACCTCACCCCACAAAGAATGGCTGCTATCAAGAAATCACACAATAACAAATGTTGGAGGGGTTGTGGGGAGAAAGGAACCCTTCTCCATTGTTGGTGGGAGTGCAGACTGGTGCAACCACTGTGGAAATCAATATGGAGATACCTCACAGAGTTGGGACTAGAGGTTCCATTTGACCCAGCCATAGCTCTGCTAGGTATCTTTCCAAAAGAATTAAAATAATCATATCACAGTGACATATGTGCAAGTATGTTTATAGCAGCACAGTTTGTAATAGCTAAAACTTGGAAACAGCCCATTTGCCCATCAGTTGGAGACTGGATAAAGAAGATGTGGTTTTTCTATAAAGTGGAATACTACTCAGCCATAAAGAATGAGAAAGTAGATTCACTCATAGGTAAATGGGTGCATTTTGAGGGTATACTCCTAAGTGAAATAAATAAATCACACATACGCAAATAATGAATAGTTTCTCTGGTGTGAAAAACTGAAATAGTACTCAAGATCCTAATGGGACAATTAGCAATGGGAAATAGGAAGAAAAAGGCTAAAGGTGTAGGGAAAGTGAGAAGGGTAGGGGAAAGGTAATAAGGGAAAAGAAAAAAATATGAGAAAATGAAAAAATGGAAATAAAATGTTTGTAAATGGAGAGGGTAGGAGGGGGTGAAAGGAGGGCAGGGACAAGGGGAAAAATGAGAACCAAGACCTGTCATATAAAGGTACAAGATCCCAATGATGAATGTAATTGTACTGTATACCTAAAATGTACCAATAAACTCAATGAGACAAAAAAAAGTCAACAAATAGTTCTGTACCTACAAAAAGAATTTGATGAACAATTTTAACTATAACCTCTATTAATTGCAAGGAACTTTGTAATATGTAGAGATTTGCTTCCTTAGAAAGTAAAAAGGACTAAATGTTAATGTTTTAATGATGGTATTCATTTATATTACCAAATTCCTTGTTAAATATTTTGAGTATCATACATGCTTTCATTAAAGTTTATTATTAAATTGCATTGGCAGGCAGTAATATGATGAAATTAAGTAACACTAATGGTTAGGGGCTTTCTTGTCTTTTTTCTTGAATTTAATTATAATGTTTTTAGTACTCTGCCATCAAACAAAATACTAACAGATTTGATGTATTTAAAAAAATCAAATTGCCTAAGTATTATCTCTGGGATATAAGGAGTTTAATATGGTTTTCCATTTTTTATATATTACTGTGATTAGCTTATAATAGTGGATTTTTAATATTGAACTGACCTTCTACTCTTATAATGAGTCTTATTTAATGGTGGTATGTTATTTTCTAAATGTACAGCTGGAATCAATCACCCTTCCTTAAAAAGAAATTTCACACCCATGTCCAAAGTATAACTGTATATTACTTTTCTGAGTATTTCTATAAACATTATCTAGCTTGGGTTAGAATGATCCCCCACTAACAAGCAGTCTGGATTCAATACCTTTCTGGTATTTAGTGATTACTTCAAATTCAACTGTGGTTTTTAATCTAAGCCGGTTTTCTATTTCCTCCCACTCATTTATGAATCTAATGTTGTTTTCTAATTCACATATCTTTATTTTTTTCAGCTTCTATTTCTTTTTGAGCCCATATTCTTATAAAATAATCTAGCTCAGGGCAAGGGATGTAGCTCAGCGGCACCGTGACTGCCTTGTAAGTGCAAGGTCCTGAGTTCCATCCCTGGCATGGAAAAAAAAATCTAGCTCATTAAAATTTCCAATTTTTGTGCATAATATTTTTGTAATTTCTGTGTAATAATGCATATAAATAACATTTTCCCCTCTAGATCATTCGTTAAAAACTGCCTTATCATTCTGAAGAGTGCAATGTTAAAAACTGAGATATAATGCATTTATCATTAAAATTCACCCTTTTAAAGTTTGTAATTCATTGTTGTTTTGCTATATTTGCAAGTTTTACAATCATCACCATTGCTTAATTCCAGAACATTTTCATCATTCCTAAAGGTAACCTGGTACTTGTTAATTTGTCACATCTTGTCTTCCCTTCTCCCAGCTCCTGATAACCACTAATCTACTTTTTGGGTCTATAAGCTTGCCCATTCTGGACGAAAGGAATCGTACAATGTGTGATATTTTGTGTCTGGCTTCCTTTACTTAGCGTGTTTTCCAGATTCATGCACGCTGTAGCAGTATCATCAGTGTGTTATTCCTTTTGATGATTAAATATTATTCCATTGTGTGTGGATATTTTTTCCTATGTATTTACCTTAGGTGGACATTTGGGATTTTTAGTTTTGGGCTATTGTAAATAATGACCAACATTAAAGTTCAGTTTTGTGTGTGTGAACACATTTTTGATTCTCTTTGGTATATATCTATGGATGATACTGCTGGGTCACATTTTACTTCTATATTTAATCTTCTGAGAAATTGCCAAACAGTTTTTACAAAGTGGCTGCACCATTATGACATTCCTTTCAGCAAAGTACAAAGGTTGTAATTTCCTTATTGGTATTCTTCATCATCTGTCCCTTTAATCATGACCATCCTATAAGAGGGATGTAATGGTATGAAACTGTGATTTTAATTGCATTTCTCTAAAGACCAGAAATGTTGAATGTCTTTTCATGTACTTATTTACAACTTGTGTATCTTTTTTTGAGAATGGCTATTTGTATACCTTGTCTCTTTGGTTATTTTAAATTGGGTTATTTATCTTTTTATTGCTGAGTTATAAAAGTTCTTCATATATTCTGGGAACATATTACTTATCTATGATAAGCACATAAATATGTCATTTGTAAACATTTTATTCTGTGGGTTGTCTTTTCAGGTACTTGATAGTATCTTTTGAAGTACAAAAGTTAAAAATTTTGTTGATGTCTAACTTATGTATTTTTTTTCATTGCTTGCTTGAGTGTTGGGTATTATATCTAGGAAAATATCTCCTAATTGAAAATTATAAAGATTTGTACTTTCTTCTATGTGTTGTGTAGGTTTAGACTCCATATCTTGTCTTTGATCCATTCTGAGTTAATGTTTGTGTATGGTACTAGGTAGGGATCCAACTTTGTTCTTTTGCATGTGAATAGTTAGTTATTCCTGCACCATTTAGTGAAAAGACGTTGTGCACCCTTCTTGGCAGTTGGCTGGCCATAGTTGTATGGATTTATTTCTGGACCCTCAATTCTATGCCATTGATCTGTATGTCTTATGCCATTACCACACTGTCTTGATTACTTTAGTTTTGTAATCTAAGTTTTAAAAATAGGAAATATAAGTCCTCCAACTTTGTGTTTCTTTTTCAAAGCTGTTTTGAATATTCTTGGTCCCTTATATTCCCATGTGAATTTTAAGATCAGCTTTTCCATTTCTGAAGAAAAAGAAGCAGCAGCTGGAATTTCAGTGTTGAATTAGAGCTTGTTAAAGCATCTATGCACATTTTATTCCCCAGGCTCTCCTATTAAACCTGTTTTTATTTATTTTTTTTTATTAGTGCTTTTTTTTTTTTTTTTTTTTTTTTTTTTCTTTTTTTTTTTTTTTTTTTTTTTTTTGGTACCGGGGATCAAACTCGGAACCTGGCGCTTGTGAGGTAGGCGGCAGCACCACTGACTGTTTGAGGCATCTCCATATTGATTTTCACAGTGGCTGCTCCAGTCTGCACTCCCACCAACAACGGAGAAGGGTTCCTATCTCCCCACAGCCCTGTCAGCATTTTTGTCCTTGGTTGATTTCTTGATAGCAGCCATTCTTTCTGGGGTGAGATGGAATCTCAGTATCGTTTTCATTTACATCTCTCCAATGACCAGTGATTTTAAACATTTCTTCATAGGTTTATTTTCTGCTTTTACTTCTTTGCAAGAGAAATGTCTTTTCATTTCAGATGCCCATTTTTGAATTGGGTCTTTATATTTGGGGGGATCTGATTTTTTTTTAGTTCTTTATATATTCTAGATAGTAGACCTTTGTCTAAGGAACAGCTGGTAATTTTTCCCCCCACATTGTGGGTTGTCTCTAAGCTCTGCTGGTGATTAGTCTGACAGTGCAGAAGCTTTTTAAAAAGAAGTTGTTGATTCTTTGTGCTAGTTACTGTGCTACTGAGGATTTGTCCATAAAGTCTTTCCTATGTCATGTCAATATCTTCAAGAGTTCTAACTAATTTATCTTCCAGCTTGTTTGTAATAGCTAAAATTTGGAAACAGCCCAATTGCCCATCAACTGGAGACTGGATAAAAAAGATGTGGGTTTTGTTTTGTTTTGTTTTGTTTATAAAATGAAGTACTTATTACTCATCCATAAGGAACAAGAAACTAGAGATATTTATAGCTAAGTAGATGAACATTGAGGCCATACTCTTAAATGAAATTAATAAGTCACACGTGTAAATACTGAATAGTTTCTGTGGTGTGAAAAATTAAAAGTGTAAATGAGGACCAAAATGTATAATTGACACTGTGAGGAAAAGGTCTAAAAGAATAGAGGAAGTGGGGGGGTAGATGAAAGGTAAAAATGGAAAAGAAAAAAAATATAAGAAAAGGAAAAACATGGAAACAATATCTTTATAAACTGGGAGGTGTGGAGGGGCTGAAGGGAGGGCTGGGGAATGGAGAAAAATAAGAACCAAGATAAGTCATGTTTAGGCACAAGATCCCAATGATGAATGTGTTGTATACCGAAAATGTACCAATAAACTTAATAATAAAAAAAGAGAAACAATGTGATCCAAAAATGGGTATCTGAAATGAATAGACACTATTCAGATGAAGAAGTACAAAGAACAAATAAATATGAGAAAGTGTTTGACATCACCACAAAGTAAAACAACACTGAGATCCCATCTTACTCCACAAAGAATGGCTATCATCAAGAAATCAACCAACAACAAATGCTATCGAGGTTAAAAAAAAAACCTTCTCCATTGTTGGTGGAAGTGTAAATTGGTATAACACTATGGAAATCAGTATGGAGATTCCTCAGAAAACTAAAACTAGTGGTTCAGTTTGACCCAGTTGTTCCCCTTCTAGGTATATTTCTGAAAGAGTTAAAAGCATCATATCACAGTGATATATGCATATCCATATTTATAGCAGCAAAATTCATAATTGCTAAATCTTGGAAATAGCCCATATGCTCATCAACAGATTAATGGATAAAGAAAATTGTATTTATATACAATGGAGTATACTCTGTCACAAAGAAGGATAAGATTGAGCCATGTTTAGGTAAATGGATGCATTTTGAGACTATAATTTTAAGTGAAATAAATCAGATACACAAGTTTAAATATCACATTGTTTCTCTTGTGTAAGCTATTTGTTTTGTTTATTACAATTGTCCAATTGTTATCTACATCTCAGAAAGCCAGGAAGTTAAGCAATCACCTGCAAATGTTTTTGACAAAGCTCTGGGAAAAGGAGCTTTGTGCATTGGGCGAGCACTGACTTAGGGCAAGTTAAAATGGCCTTGATCATAGGATGTTCCAGAGACCACCTGATAGATCAGATAATGAAAGCTCACCCAGAACAATGCTTCAAAAGTGCTCCAGCCCTGTTCTGCTCCCTCTGGTATCTGCTGGTTTTTACTGCAATGCAGGTAGTTGGTTTTCAAGGCTACTTAGTGCCCAAGAGTGGAGAGTTGGATTAAAGCAATTCAAACACCATGAAGCCTGCTAATTTTGTCAACTATTAACTGTTTTAATTGAATAAACACTTACTACTTTACTGCAAGCCTTTGGTTTATCTTCAGAGTTCTGAAAAAGTTGATTATGACAACTTCTTTCTGTTTTGTCATTGCTTCTACAAAAGAGAATTTTTGAAAGTCTGCTTTGACCACTCAAAAATATTAATCTACCATTTCTCTCTCTGTCTCTCTCTCTCTCTCTCTCTCTCTCTCTCTCTCTCTTCCTTTTTGGATTAGTTTTTTCAGAACTTTGTCAATTGCTAATATTTTTAAAAGTACCAGGTCTAGAATTCATTAATACTCTTGATTTTTTAAATTCATTAATTTTAATCTTGATAATTTTTTTCTCTTTTATTTAAGTCTGTTATTTTCATTTTTAACTTCTTGAAATAAATGCTTAGTTCATTTATTTTGATTCTTCATTGTTTCTTAATGAACACATTAACATTATGAATTGTTCTCTGAGCAGTACCTTGGAGTCTCATAAGTCTTGATACATAGTGTTATCATAATTATTTTCTAGACTGTAGTTGCAGCATGATTTTGTTTTTGATTTAAGCTTTATTTATGATGGCACTTTTAATTTTCCAAGTGACTTTTATTTATTATTGTGTAGCCCATTTCTTATTTTATTGCACTGCAATATGTAAATACGTCAATGAAATCCTCCATTTTTAGGATTCACTTTTTTTTCTTTGTAAGTCGTAAGATTATTAATTTTAAAAATATTCTAGGAACACTTGAGAATAATATATTCACAAGATATCCTTTTATTCCTCTCTCACATCTATCACAATCAAATACAGTACTCAATAACTCTATTTCCTTATTTGATCTATCAAAGACTGAAAATTATCTGAAGTCAACCTTATTGATTGAAGCAAAAATTAATTTATGTGTATATTATTCACTGAAATATATCTGTTTTCATTTTTTTCAGTACTACAGTTGAATTTAGGGCCTTACACATTGCTAAGCAAGCACCATACCACTGAGCTACACTCCCCACAATATATCTGCTTTAAATGTGCATTTTGATCAGTGTGGCTCGTGTCACACTCGAGACAGAGAACATTTCATCATGTCAGAAAGTTCCCTGAGCCCCTTCCAAGCCAATCCTTTCCCCCGTCATGCTAGTCTCGGGAGCAACTCTTCTGTTTCTTGAGATTCTTAATTATATTTGCTTTTTCAGAATTTCATATAAGGGGAATCATACACTTTGCATTCTTTTGTGTCTGGCATTATATTTTGAGGCTCATTCACATAGTTACTTGCTCATGCCTCTTTGTTGCTGAGTTCTGCTTTATTGCATGGATATACCACAGTTCATTTATCCACTCATCAGCTGATGGATTAGGACTAAAGATGCTAACAGTACAGTGCTGTTAGATGTATACAGCTTTTGTGTGACATATGGTTTTAATCTCTGAATTGTACTACGTGTTTTTAATGTTGTGAGAAACAGCTCAACTTTTTTCCATAGTGGCTGTACATCTTGCATTCTCATCAGAAACACTGGAATTTTATTGGTTTACATTGTTGCTGGTAACAGCATGTCAAATTTTGACCACCAAAGCAAATGTGTAGTGCTATTTCATTGTGCTTCTAATTTTAATCTCCTGTATTACTGACAATGTTTGCTTTTTTCCCCACATTTTGTGTATCTTCTTTTATCTGTCTCAATTTTTGCCCATTTAAAAAATGGGATTATATTCCTTTCATTTGAGTTGTGAGAATTTATTATATATTGTTTTGTGTGTGTAACTGGGGATTGTATCCAGGACCTTTATACTGAGCTACATCACCAGCCCTTTGTAAAACTTTATTTTATTTTATTTTATTTTATTTTTGGTCTTGATCACTAGTTGCCCAGGCTGGGATCAAACCCACTATATATTCTTTTTGTTTGTTTGTTTTGTTTTGGTACTTGTGCTTGCGAGGCAGATGGTGGCACCACTGAGCTAAATCCTTGGTCCCTCAAAAAA
>NW_022900948.1:30012170-30038681 GCF_012274545.1 Fukomys damarensis | reverse complement strand
GTGTATTCTTGAGGCAAATCCCTTGTCTGATGTAGATAGTTTGGCTATATAAACAATAGATAGACTGATTTGTTCTACTTTATTCTTTTTCAAAAAATTTTAAACTATTTTAGTTTCTTAGTCTTTGCATATGATTTAAAATTTTTTGTCTGTATCTAGAAAAAAGTCCTTTGTGGAATTAGATAGAAATTGCATTAAGCTTGTATTTCAATTTGGGGAAAATTTATATCTGTACTATGTTGAGTCTTCTAAAATATGAACATGGAAAATCCCCTCACTTATTTAGATGTCTTCGATTCCTTTCATCAGCATTTTATACTTTACACATATAAGTCTTGTATACCTCTTGTTAGATTTATACCTAAGTACTTTATTTTTCTTTTTGAGCAATTGTTAAGTGGTATTGCAATTTAAGTTTTGGTGTCTTTGCTAGTATACAGAAGTGCAATTCATTCTTTAATATTTCTATTTTTCCCTGTGACCTGACCTTGCTGAGCTCACTTACTAGTTCCAGAATTTTTTTGGTAGATTGCTTGGGATTTTCTATGTAAACAATTATGTCATCTGCAACCAAGGTCAGTTTTCTTTCTTTATTTCTGATTGTTTTATTTTATTATTGAACTGGCTAGACCGAAGCATTAAACTAGCCTCTGCTGAATAAGAATAATGGAGCAAAGATCCTGGCTTTCTCCTAGTCTTCAAGGAATCACACTCAGTCTTTCACTGTTAAGTACAACGTCAGCAGCATGTTCTGTAGAAGTGTGTTGTCAAGCTGAGGACATTCTCATCTATTTCTATTTTTCTGAATGTTTTAATGAATGGGCAATGGATTTCTTCAAATGCTTTTTCTGCCTCACAATGAGCACATAATTATTTTCCTTAACCTGTTAAAACAGTAGATTGCATTTATTGATTTTTGATATTAAATAAGCCTTGTATCCTTGAACTAAATCTTACTTTGTCTTGCAGTATAGTCCTTTAAATACATTGTTAAATTCTATCTGTGAATATATTTAAGGAATCTTACATTTGTATTGATGAGCAATACTGTATTTGTCTATAGTATTTTTTTGTACTGGCTTTGTTAGAAGAGTAATATTAGCTTCATAAAATGCATTTGAAGTATTACTCTCTATTTTATTTTATGGAAGAAACTGTGTTGAATGTGAGTTAGTTCTTTATTAAATGTTTGGTAGAATTCTCTAAGACAATTATCTGTGTTTGAAGATTGGGGGGTTAGTCATACATTTAATTTCTTGAATCTTGCAAATTTGCTAGCCTTTTATGTTTTAAGCATTTTTTAGTCTTTATTGTGTATATGATAAAGGCCTTTGCCAACAAAGTCAGTTTTATTGCTTCCTTTCCTGTCTTTTTTTTTTTTTTTTTAATTTTCTTGCCTTCTTGCACTAGCTATAATATCCAGGGCAATACTGATTAACACTGGTGAGAGAAGACAGCCTTACCTTCATATCTGACATTAATGGAAAGCATTTCTTTTTCACTATTAAGCAAAATGCTAACATGTAGAGGATAGACACCCTTTACTAGCTGCTACTCCAGGGTTGCTGAGAATTGTTGCGGATTGCAACTGTTAATTGTGAACTGGATTTGAGTAAGAACTGTTTAGCAGATTAAAAGTCTTGCACGTGTCTGTGGAGAAAAGTCTTGCATGTGACGTGTGAGCCAGCAAACTGAGAGGAAAGACTCACACCAGATATAGGTGGCGCCAACCAATACACTTGTAGCATGGATGGAATGAAAAGGGCAAAAAGAAGGAAATGTGGCCTGCTCTGGAAGAGCTCCAGTCTTCACCATTGCCTTTGGATGCCGATCTCTCTTTTTCAGCTTTCCAGAACAGAATCTTCATCCCTTCATCACTGACTCTTCAGTCTTCTGACACAGCTTTGTGCCAATGACTTGACAGTGAGCTTCCAAGTCTTCAGTCTTTGATTGCTACTGATCCTCCAGGCTTCCAGGGCATAGACCGCCATTTTGGATTCTTCTGCCTCCTATTGTACATGTGACCATTGCGACTCCTTCACTTCTGACCCCTGTAAGCCCACCTAAGAAACCCCTTCATATAACTATACATTTATTTGATATCATTCTGCTCCTCTCAAGAAACCTAACTAATGCATGGAGGGATGCTGAATTTTGTCAAGGGCCTTTTCTGCATCGTTTGAGATTATTATATTTTTCTTTTCTTATCAGTTTAGCTCGAGATTTATTGACTTTATTGATATTTTAAAATAACTTTTTTATTGATTTTGCCTATTGCTTTTATTTTTTTGAATTTATTAAATTGTATTGTGACCTTTATTATTTCTTTTCTTTTGTGTACTTGGCATTTTATCTGCTCTTCTTTCTAGCTTCTTAAAATGACAGATTGGAAAGGAAAGAAGGGAATGGAGTTAATATGAGAAAATCAAAAAATGGAAAAAGTCTTTGTAGATAGAGAGGGATGACAAGGCCTGAAGGGAGGGAAGGGGAATGGGGAAATAATAAGAACCGAGATGGATTATGTAAAAATGCAAATTTCCAATGATGAATGTCATTATATTGTGTATCTTAAATGCACAAGTAAAATTAATTTAAAAATGACAGGGATATGGATTGAGACTTTTTTTCTCTCCTAACAGTGCTTAACGTTATAAATTTTTCTCTGGTTACTGCTTTAGCTGCATCCAGAAATTTTAATGTGTTGTGTTTTTATTTTCTTTTGTTTTGGTTTCTTTTTTGACTCATGAGTTATTTAGAACCATGTTATTTAGTTTCCAAAAAAATTTTTTGGCATTGGTCTGGAACACCGTGTAAGACAGCATACTTAGTATGACTTGAATCTTTTAAATCAAGATATCTTTTGTGGTCCAAAGTATAACCTGTTTTGGCAAATGTCCTATGTATACTTAAAAAGAATATGTATTTTTATTTTGGTGGGTAATACTTTTATAAAGGTCAAATACACCAAGTTGTTCGATAGTGCTCTTTAAGGATTCTATACTCTTACTGATTTTTTAATGTATTTTTTTTGTGTCAGTTGAGAGGCATTGTTAATATCTTCAGCTTAAGCAGTTGGTTTGTGCGTCTCTCCTTGCTGATTTTTGTTTCTGATAGTTTGAAGCATTTCAAAAGGCACATAAGCCTTTTAGGATTATTGCACCCTAATAAATTGACCTCTTTATTATTATGGAATGACTATCTTATTTCTAGTTGCATTCTTTGCTCTAATATTCGTTTTGTCTGATATTAATTCACACATCTCATCTTTCTTTTTTATTAATATTAACATAGTATATTGGGTTTTTTTTTAACAAAACCTGTTGTGTATTTTAAATTGTACTTGAAAAGTTGTTGCAAGAGTTGTGCAATGATAGGTTGCAGTTTGCAGTTCGCTCTTTCTTTCTTTTTATTGGTTTATTGGTACATTCTAGGTATACAGTACAGTTACATTCATTATTGGGATATTGTACCTTTACATGACAGGTCTTAGCTCTCATTTTTTCCCCTTGTCCCTGCCCTTCCTTTACCCTCTCCTCCCCTCCCCATTTACAAACACTTTATTTCCATATTTTTATTTTCTCAGATATTTTTCTTTTCCCTTATTCCCCTTCCCCTACCTTTCCCACTTCCCCTGTATCTTTAGACCTTTTCTTCCTATTTCACTTTGTTAATTAACCCACTAGTATATTGTTTTTTACACTTTAATTTTGATGCCTTTTACAGGCTTATTAGTGACATCTCTTTAGGGCTTATTGTATACATGTTCAATTTATCATAGCCTGCCATCAGGGGACGATAAAACACTTTATTGGTTCATGTACTTCCTTGTTTCTATTCCCAAATGTTGAAAGATTATTTTATCATATACTTATTTTCTACACATAATAATCCCATTGTTTTCTCAGGTTAATTACCATTTTAAAAGATTTAAATAATGAGAATATAATTTTATTTACTTATGTAGTTGTCACTTGTGCGGTTCTTTATTCCTTTTCTAGATTCACATTTCCACCTACTATCATTTTTCTTTTGAGGCTTTTCTTTAGTAATCTTGCAGCAGAGATCATGGGTGAGTTATTTCAGCTTTGTGTGTCAGAAAAAGTACATTACCTTTATTTGGGATATATTTGTACTGGGTGTAAACTTTCATGTTGAAAGTGTTTTTCTTTCATTACTTTAAAGGTGTTGCTGCTGTGCTTTCTAGCTTGGTTGTTTCTAATGAAAATTCTGATATCATCTTATCTTTGTTTCTCTGTATATGATATGTCTATTTTATGGCTACTTCAGAGAATTTTTCTTTCATTGTTTTCCAGCAATTTGATTGTGATGAGTTTGACTGCAGGTTTTTTTTTCTTTCTTTCTTTTTTATTCTTTCCTGTGCTTGGCTTTTGTTAACACTTTTGGATCTGTGGGTATATAGATTTCACTGTAATCTGGAAAACTTTGTCATTATTTCTTCAAATACATTTTCTGTCCACTCACACTTTCAAAGACTCCGGTTACAATTATATTGGTTATGTTGAGATTTTCCCACATTTCATGGATGCTTTATTAGTTTTTTAATCTCTTTTCTCATTTTATCTCATTGTGAGTAGTTTCTACTTTGTCTTCCCCTTTATGAATATTTTCTAATGTAATGCAAATGACATTATAATGTTCCCAATCATTTTGTTTAATCTAACACAAAGTAATTTTTATCTCTTAAAGGTTGTCATTGTTTTATATTTACCAAATCTGCACGTAACTTAATCTTTCTCTAGCTTCTTCAACATATGAAATACAGTTATATTACTGTTTATGTCCTTGTATACTCATTAGTGTAATTTCCGAGTCAGTTTTAATTGACTGACTTTTCATCTTTGGTTATGGTTTTTTGCCATGATTCTTTACAAGACTGATAATTGTTTACTGGATGTCAGGTGTGTCTGAAAATAATTCATTCATCCATACTTTCCAGTTTTCCAGTTGTTTATGACAGGAGAGCTGGTTTTATTTTAGGGATGTCGTCATGATCAGAAAAGAAAATGTGCACCTTGCCTGCCTCACAAGTGCAAGGAAAATGTGGCTGAATCAGTGTTTATAAAGCATTTCATCATGACTGTTTGCTTTGTGTGTTGTAATGCCTTGTTATTTAGTGCCTAAAGTTTTTGTTTTTGTTTTTGTTTTGTTTTGTTTTGTTTTTTGGTACCAGGGATCAAACTCAGGATTTTGTGCTTGCAAAGTAGGGCCTAAATTTTATTATTCATTTTAAATGAGGATTTTACTTTTAAAAAATATAATGGAAGCTTGAGTTATGACCAGCTTAATGTACAAACAACGTGGGTCATGACCAGAATTTTTTAAACTTGCGAACAAAGTCTTGAGTTACAACCCAAGTGTTGGCTGCCTGTGCTTCCAGAATTGTCTCAAATACGGGTTTAACTATTAAAGAGTTCCGAAAGGAATGTTACAACATCCTTTGCTGTGTGGGGTTAATTGAGAAATCCTCAACCAATGTCTCTCTAAGGACACTGAGATCTGCCTATTACAGGGAGGGACTTTGAAGGCTGTGTAGAGGAGCCTGAGCCTTTGATTGAGCAAAGTGAGTTACAACCAGCTCTCATGAATGAATTGAGTTCATAAGTCAAGGGTCCTCTGTCATTTAGTTCTATTTTTTCATTAAAATCAGATTTAAATTAAGCTTTTTATATTCTTAGTGTTCTGTATTCCTTTCACAGACTAATGGTTGACATATCTTTTTGCCCCTTTTATTTTAAATATTATAATTTTGGTTCAGACAGACTTTGCTTTTCATTCAATATAATAGTCTCTGTCTTCTTAGAGAGAAGTTTGATCTGTGTATATTTATTGTGATGACTAATATTTTTCTTAATTCTGTCATTTGACTTTATATATATTGTTTCATATTTTCTTTTCTACTCTGTATTGTTCATGTTTTCCACTCTCATTTTCTATTCTTTCAGAAGTTACATGCATTATTATTTTATTTTGTTTGATCCTATTTAAAGAATTAAACCTTATTAATTCTTGACCTACTTCCTGGAAGCATGATGCCTGGAAATTTCACCAGGGTTTGTCTAGATGTGAGTTCTTTTCATTCATTTTGCCTCTTCTTTCTGGGTGATTCCCCTTCAAATTGTTATCACCAATTTTGGCCTTACTCAAATAGTTTTGCTCATCTTCTTTCATCTCCCTATGCTTTTCTCTCAATTATGAGAGGTTTTCCTTTTTGAACTGACAATTTAAATTATTCCATTTTCTTCAATTTTTAATATACTCCCCACTGTCCTACTGCATTTTAAAATTCTGTAATTATGCTTTTCATCCTAAAGTGAAACGGCCTTATCTCACATGATTACCCTTTCAAAACTGCAGTATGTTCTCTAATCTCATGGAAAATTATAAATTTGATGTTGAGATTTTTCTTTTTGCTTCTTGGACTGAATCTGTGTCATGGGAGAACATTTGATCTGATTAGACATTTGATTTGGTTCCTTCTTTTATACTGGAGAAATTAAAATTTTGCCTGATGGCTGTTCTTGTTTTGGTTATCCTTTAGAAGCAAGCAGGATTTGCAGATGAAATCTGTCAGAGAAGGAGCAAGTTCAGATCTTTTAATCTCAGACATGGAGAAAGGCAGATGTTTTATGTATCTGAAGATTTTGTTAACTGTTCCGGGAATTAGGTTTAGCAGGTGGTATAGGTTGTAATAGTTTATAGGCTGTTATTTATCAGGGAAATTTTGTGCTACATGTCCTTTAAGCTTCTCTGTGTGGGTGCCTGGGTGGACACCTCTCCCCCAAGTAGGTTTTGGGTTTAAGATTAGATAACTTCTCAGTGCCTTTTAGCTCATTGTCCAGGCCAGCCCTAGATCCTACGTATCTAGATGAGTTCTAAATTCCAAATGCCAGAAGAAATTGGAAAACGTCCCTACCAGAATGTCCTGCAGAACAGGGACACTCAAGGTCTAATGAAGAGTATTTCACTTTGGTTGTTTGAGTTGAGAGTGCTACGCCACTATTCTAACCTTTGTGCATCTCAGGGAAAGATGGGGCAAATGGTGCAGCCACCAAATGGACCTCCACAGCTATGATTTGCTCAGAGTTTTAGGATTTTTAAGCTTGTTTCTCTTTGCTTCTTATGTGGGTCTTTCTTTACTCCATCCACCCATCCACCCACCCACCCCACTAATATTTTTTGAGCAGTGACTATGTGTCATCTGCCATTCTGGATGCTGGAGGTTCAGTGTGGGAAGAACACAGGTATGGAGCCTGAATTCTAGAGGAGGATTACGTGACATGTTGTGAGGATTTTGCCTCCCTCAAATAGAGGTAATTTCTAACATTCTACTCCAAAATGTCCTTGTATTCCAACAATGACATAGCTATTTTGAATTCTTTGTGAGTTTGATAGTATGTTCAAATCCTGAAGTATAAGAACCAGCTATCATTCCAAAAAGGAAACATTAAACAGAAAAGAACACCACAACAAACGAAGAGAAGAAAGCTGAGGAAAGAGAAATAAATGGAGGGGAGGGAAAATGGGAGGACAGGGGAAGGCAGAGGAGAAGGAAGGAAGGGAACGCAGAGTTCACCACAGAAACCCCCTGCACTTATATCAGAAATTTCATGTGCCCAATTAGAGTAAGCCAGGGGCCCTAGATTTGAGTTGCAGCCCCATAAGCTCTTTGAGATTCTTCCCTTTCTCAGATCTTATTATATAGTACAGTGTCCTCCCCATGCTTAGCATAGAATATAATTTTTGATGCATAACATTAAGGGAATTTTTAATTGCCTTTTAATAAATAAATATCTTTTTATAATATTCACTACATAATTTTATTTTTATTTAGTATATCATAATCATGTTCTTATATTCATAATTTTAATTTTAATGGTAGCACAACATTCCCTATGTCAGTTCTGAAAATTATTTAGTTGTCCCCTGCCCTTTCTTTTAATATTTAATAGTGCTTTAACACTAGCATAATTTTTAAACAATGTAATGAAGGTCTTTAAGGAGCATTGCACTTCAAATTTATTTCATGAATGTGAATTCCCAGAAAAAGGACATTTAGGTCGAAAAGTATTGATGTTTTGGGACTATTGTTAGGTATTTTAAATTGTGTTTTAAAAGGGACTAGCACTGTGGCACTTTTCCTGAAACCTCATTAGCATTAGTTTGCTTTGCAAAATCAGTTTCATACCAATTTGATAATTTAGTAGACAAAAACTGGAACATTATTTTGTGCATATTGATTGTTTGCCCTTGTGATTATTATTTCTATTTCCTTTTCAGGAAATTGTTTGGTCATTCCTTTTGTCATTTGTTTTACTTTGGGTGTTCTTGAGTATCTTAAGGTACTCTTTTCTTTCTAATGGAGGCATTCTTAACCTTGGCTCCAAGGGCTAAGGGAGGACTAAGGGAGTCCACCATTCCTGTAAGGGTACGTGTGCCACTGATATGTCTTTGTCTGTGTGTTTGTTGGTGTCAGTGTGAATTTACGAGTGTGTGCTTCTGCAAACATACGTACATGGACGTGTGTGAATGCAAAGGAGTTCCTGACTAGATTCTTCAGAAGGTTGAGTTAAAGAAACAACGAAGGGCTCATTCGATGCAAATCGAATACTATTTTATTTTTCTTTTACTTGAAGTGTTTGTGTAGGCACACATTAAACATTTTAATATAGCTTAATCTACCTAGACATGTCTCCTTTTTTGTAATTTCTTCTATTTTCCCCTCTATCCTTGTCTCCTTATTCTTCCTCCGATGGGATAAATACATGTAGTACCTGACTTATGTTGGTTTGGCTCACTTTTTCCACTTTACGATGGCTTGAAAGTGTTACATGCTTAGTGGAAACCATAGTTCCAGTTTTGAATTTTGATCTCTTCCTGTGTTAGTGACAAGCAAGCCCATACTGTTACTGGGTTCTGGGGTGCTTTGGGGTCCTTCTAAAGCTAAATTCTTCTTGTCCTGAACAAAGAATTGGACAAGACATGTGCAAAAGGCAGCAAGGCTTTACATTTATTAAAGATATTAAAGGTAGGAAACAAAACTGCTCTGCAGAGTGGGCCGATTAAGTAGGAAAAGAGCAGAGCCGACCACTGAAAGAGCTTATATTGGCACAAGGTTAATGGTGGCCATCTTTTGTATCCCACATTCTGACAGCAGATCTGGTCTGTCCTATCAAAAAACTGCCTGATTTCACACCAGAAGAATTAAAGATAGTGTTCTCTGATTGGTCCCAGGTGCAGGGCTGAGGCACATGTGTCCTGGATCTACAAGTCTGACAGGTCATGCCCACTTGCCCAGGCATGGTCCATGCTTTAATCTCCTGCCTCAGTACTCTGAGATGATGCTGGGCACTGTGGTAGAGATCAAGTTCCAATCAACCACATGCTTGTAAGGGTAAACAATGGATACTCTGAAATTCTCTGTGTTGCGAAGCTAGGATATGTGGTAAGTTAGCTGTATTCAATGCATTTTTTACCAATATAGTAGTTTCTACTTGTGATTGATTTATTGGGCTGCAATCTCATCTTACCTTGGAGAGCATCTATTAACCATTTTACTTCCTCTGGGTTGTTTATAGTATTTTTTTCCATCAGTTTCTTCTAAATTTGGAATTTGTTTCTAGGCGTAGACTTCAATTTCTCTACTTAACTATTGTTCAATTTCTCCAACTCCTTTAGTACATAGTATTTACTTTCCTTATCATTTTGTGACAGTCTTTTTGTGTGTTGCTTTCTTACATCACTACATCTGTTTTTGGATGTCTGGTTTCACTGAGTAATAGTAACAATTCTGTTGTAGTACTACACCATTTCACATTTACTGTTCTTTCATGGCTTATTTAAATGTCATTGAAATAATTGAAAGAGCAATTATTTTTGCTCTTTTTTCCAGAATGTTCTTGCTGTTTTTCCAGTTCTCTTCCAAATTATTTTTAATTGCATCATCAAATTCTATCAAAAAGTCTTTTACATAAAAACATAAAATTATAATATTTAGACTTCATGGTGAAAAACATGAGATTTTTTCCCATTGTTTGAGTTTCTATTATGTTTTCTTGGAGTTTTTTTAAATTTTCAGGTACATCTTGTTCGTACTGTACTCTTTCACTATTCATATTTGATTGTAAGTTGAATCTCCTTTCTTAATTTGTTTCCTGTTTGTTGTCATATTTATTTAGAAAGTTATTGATTTTTAAAATATGCACCATATATGGATGATATCCAATTAGTTATTGAACTTTTGTTTTATTGCTAGTATTAGATTAGATGAGAACATTTAATTTTTTTTTTTTTTTTTTTTTTTGGTATCAGGGATCAAACTCGGGACCTTGCACTTGCGAGGCAGGAGCTGTACCACTGAGCTAAATCCCTGGACTGAAAACATTACTTTTTAAAAGTGTATAGTCATGTTATCTGTGGATGAAACTTTTTAGTAATTATTCCTATGGTTTCTTTTTTCATGTCTTATTACATCAGCCTAAATTATCAGTGTGATAACAATCAATAATGGTGCTACAGAGCTTATTTATTTTTTTACCTTTTCAAAATAGAGTTTTTTTCCACTTACAAAGATGCTGGCTTGGTTTTAAATAGATTTTTACTATGATAAGGAAGCAGCACACTAGTCCTGTTTTTTAAATGCTTTCACATCTATTAAAATGCATTTTAGGGCATGTACCTGAATGACCATATGGTTCTTATTATTTAATCTGTTGATCTGATATGTTATATTAATAGATACCCTTTTGTTGAACTTTCCCTTCATTGCTGGAGAAATCCTTTGTGGTCATGGTGTTTTAGTCTCCTTATATGCTCTTGAACACTGCTTTCTTAAATTATATTGGATCCATTTTGTTTTGTTTTGTTTTTTTAAATTCTGTATCAGGACTTAAAATCAGCACCACATTTGTCTTGCAAAATGAATTAGCAGAAATCTTTACTATTATTTTCCCATGTTAAAGAATAATTTATATAACATGGAAGTGCCGTGTTGTGTAAAATTTGGACAGATTCCCCCCAGAGATATCAGAGTGAGTAAAAATGTCTTTTTCAGGAGTGGGAGGGATTGCTCTGTAATATGTCTCACTCTTTCCAATCCTGCCTTGCCTGCTGACCTAAGCCACACTTGCATTAGCTTATAATTTTGTAGACAACCTTTTTTTTCCCCCAGAACTTGGGGATTGAACCCAGGGGCTCACACATGCCAGGCAAGTGCTGTGCCCCTGAACTACATCCTCTGCTTCTGTCGTATGTTTAATTGATAATTTCAAGTAAATGTGCTGCACATTTATATATATTGTTCCCCTTCAATATTTTTTAATCTTTTTGATTCATTGTTATAATCACTTCCTCATTTCTGATTTCATTTGGGCCTCTTTTCTTCTCTTGATTATATTTGCCAGAGGTTGGTCTTTTTTATTAGCTCTTTCAAAGAACCAGCATTTGGTTTTATTTATTGATTCCACTGTTTTTGTGTTTCCTAATTTGTTTATTCCTGCTATCATCTTTCTTTCTCACCTAATGTTTTCCTTAGGGTTTGTGTGTGTGGTGGGGGTGAAGTAGGAAAACTGTGTTCCAAGGTGTAAAGCAATAGGCTTAGTTTGTTGGTTTTTGCTTTAAAATTTTAATTTAGAAGGCATCTAAAATGAAATTTACCCAGATAGTAAACCTATCTGAGTTACCTTTTGTGATCTTAAAATGCCATGGTGCCCTAGACCCACAGTCCCTTTGTCCCACATATACTGTGGTGTGGACTTGTAGCGGGTATGGTGGCAAAGGAGGCCACTGGAGAAGATCTGACCCAAACATGCTCACTTGTGTGAATTCTCTTACTTCAGGAGCCTCTGTGTTCCCAACCCACCCTGGCCTATGCCCTTTCATCACCTTAGATTTCACGGGTGATGGAGTCTCTGAGTGTTCATGGGTTTGTAAAAGGAGCAATATTTCCTAAAAAGACTCCATGCTTGTATTAAGGACCAGTTCATTATTAATAGAAACAGCTTCAAACACCTGAGAGGCTCTTAACCTAAGGAATACAGTTGAAATTCGAGGAATCTATGAGCTTTGATGGGGGAAATCTATATTTTTATTTTCACTAATTTCTTAATTAAAATTTAGCATTTTCTTCCATTTCAAATGTAGGAAACAAACCATAGTCACATTGGCAGTGCTGCAACGAGTCACCCATCAGTTGCTGAAGATATTCTGAAATACCATCATGGTTCATCTCTATTTCAAAATCATGTTAGCTATTACATCATTGTTAGAGCTTGTTATTTGATTCATTAATAAAGAAACATATCTGTGGCTACTTTTATAGACTTGTTCTTTGAATATTTTGAAAACTATATTTCAACATAATTGATTTTCTTTGTAATCCTGTAAAATGTTTTCATCGTAGATGCATAATCACTATATATAAAATTTTTTTTTTCTTTTTCCTATTTATAAAGTGCTGTTCTTAGTGCTCGCTTCGGCAGCACATATACTAAAATTGGAACGATACAGAGAAGATTAGCATGGCCCCTGCGCAAGGATGACACGCAAATTCGTGAAGCGTTCCATATTTTTGATACATAGGGGAAGAACAAAAAGGGAAAAGAAAAAAATGTGAGAGAATGAAAAGATGAAAATAAAGTGTTTGTAGATGGGGAGGGGAGGACGGGGTGAAGGGAGGGCAGAGGTAAGGGGAAAAAAATGAGAATCAAGACTTGCCATGTAAAGGTACATGATCCCAACAATGAATGTAACTGTACTGTATCCCTAAATGTACCAATAAACTCAATAAAAAAAAAAATCAAAATAAAAAAAAAAATAAAGTGCTGTTCTTAGAAGAGATCTATGGGCATTTCCAGAGGGCAAAATGGTCCAAAAAAGATTAGGAATTCTGTTCTAACACGTGGTTGGAATCAGGCCTCCCTGGGCCTCTGTGGACTTTCTGGACAATTCAAAGATCTTTACTGACTTTTTGAAGACATCTGAGACCCATAGATAGGCAGAGGTGGTGGGCAGCTCTTCCTAAATCTGACTGTTAAAATATGAGTGTGGGGCTGAGGGTGTAGTTTAATGTCAGGGTGTATGCTTAGCATGCCTGAGGCCTTGGGTTCAATCTCCATCAGTAAGTGAATAAATAAATTGCTAAACTAAGAATAAAGTCACGTGATTGTCAGCTCCATTCTTTCTGTCCTGGTGTAGCGTGTGCTGTGTGCCCGTTCGGCCATTTTCCTTTCTCTCAGGAGCCAACAGGATAACTCCCACTGACGCCCCCAAGCCCAACCTTCCCATCAAGCTGGGTCCTAATAATAGTCAGGTGTGAGCTCTTTTATTTCTGGTTGGTCTCTTCCCCCATCTCATAGGCAGAATGATGCGTCTTCTTAATTCTGAATCTTCTGTGACTAAGGCAGGGATGGGGTGTTGTAGGCAGCAGGGAACGGATGTCTGCATGTCAGGACATGGACCTTCTGAGAGCGACTCTTCCTGCTCTCAGGGTTTCCCAGAAACCCCCAGCATTTGTGTGAATCTTTGCAAAAGGCAATCACTTACATCACCTCAAGTGACCAACACTGTGTGGAATCAGTGCTCATTCTGCAGAGGGGAAACTGAGGCTCTGCGATGTTAGGACAAGAGCCCTGCGAGTTTATGGAAGCTAGATGCTCACCTTGATCTCTCTGGCTCTCAATTAATTGCTTTGCCTACTCCGCTACTGTGATTTTTGTAAATGCTAATTTTCTCTAACCACACGTGCAACACTGTGATTGTGGGGATTTTTCTTCATTTTCAGTATTCCTCTGTTATTTTAAATGGGACGCCCAAATATGCTTGAGGCTTTCTAGGTAATAGAGATGACATCCACTAATCTTTTGCTTTAACCTGAGCTCCAGGGGAAATCTGAAAATCGGGAAAACTCTCTGATCTCTTTGTTCAGTCTCAACCCTTCACCACCAAAACTTTTCTTCAGTTAAAAACCAAACCAAACCAAACCCGTAATCCCAGCTACTCAGGAGGCTGAGGGAGGAGAAGCACAAGCTCAAAGCCAAATTGGGCATTGTAGCAAGATTTTGTCTCAAAATAAACAAATACAAGAATTTTTATCACTCCTCATGCTTTTATTTGATATTTTAATTGCATACATATGATGTGCATGGCCCTCTGCCTGTAGTTACATATTCATTGTACAAAAATTAGAAAATTCAAATAAGACGACCCAGCCATTCACCAAAGGTAAAGGGTAGATCTGTACTGTAGTAGAGATCTAAAGTTTACTATTACACAGTGTCAAATATGTACCAACCATGGCCACATGTGACAACATGAGTACACTTTAAAAACATGGTGACTTACAGACAGACATACCTGCAAAGTATATAGCACGACTCTATATGCATTTCACAAATTGGCAAAATTAAACCATTCTTTAGGGATGCCTTGTTAGGTTGTAAAACTATGAAAAATAAAAGCAAAGAGAAGATGGGCAGTAAGCTGGGTGCTGGGAGTGGGAATGATTTTGGTGAGAGGCTTCTAGGGCACTGAAACAGAAATGGTTACAGAGATGTCCCCCTGGTAATCCTTAAATTCTACATTTACGTGCCAGGCACTCTCTCCGATGTGCATTTTATTTCATTAAAAAGAAAGGGGACTAACAACTCTGGTAAGAATAAAGTGAGAAAATCAAAATTCTACCCCACTCGTGAACATTTGGGGCATATTTTCCCAGCCTTCCTCCCCCTTTCCTGGGCCTATCTTGTTTTTTCTAGTCAAAGTGAGATCTCGGTTTGATAAAATTTTGATTTTTTTTTTTTCAATTTGTCTTCCTCCTTCCTCCCCGGTGGCCACCTCTAGGGGCCGCCTTTCTGTGTGACCCAATCAGCAAAGGCATAAGCACAGGAGAGATGGACTTCCAGGCAACTTATTTTGCTGTCAAACCACCACCTTTGAAATTCAGATGAGAGCGTTCACTGTCTCCTATCACCATGGGCCACTGCCCCATTTACAGACGAAGGAACTGGGGACCAGGGAGGTGAGACAAAGGATATGTAGCTCTCAGCTGGGTGGCACAACTGACCTCTACTTGTCCCATCACGCAGAGCCCCCCACGCCCTAATCCAAATGGGCTCTTCCGGGTTCCCGCCTAAATAAAACCGCCCATCCCACCCAGGCCCCTCCTAGCAGGCCTTCCGCTGTTTGCCTGATCCATGCGGCCATCACTCAGGGGAGCAGCGGGGGTGGCTGTGGGCTCCCACACGACTTATTGCACCATCGCTCACTCCCTGTCAAGTCTTATTGCTCCAACATCCCCTAAATGACAAAGTTGGATTCATTAAGTGTAAATTCAATCAAACTTGAGAAAGAGAGAAAATAAAAGTGACTCGGAATAAGAGAAATGGAAGCTCCGGTAAGTGGTTGTTGCTCTTCCTAGAAGGGGCCCCAGGGTCCTCCTGCCTTGGCTCCAGGCAGCAGGAGGCAGTGAGGGCTGCACCCCCAGGGATGAGGTGATGCTGGTTCAAGTCCCAGCTCTGGCACTTGCTGCTTGTGAGACCTCGGGCAAGTCTCATCACCTTTCCAGGCCTCGGTGTGCACATCCGTGGGTGGAGGACAGCTATAGAGCGCAGTTGCCTTCAGGATGAGAGGGGTGATGTGCATATTTTCGCTGTAGTCAAGAATGGACGCCCGGTGTGTTCCAGGCCTGCCCTGCTGCTCAGGCAGCAGATTGCACGCAGTAAGAAACATCCCCAGCAGGGATGACTGGGCAGTCTGGGGGCGGCTTGTGACTGTGAAGATGAGGAAGGAGTGGGAACACTGGACTGCAGGACACAGCTGGAAAGGGCCTCAGAACTATGACACTGATGCATAAGAAAGAACGCTTTCATATCAGGGTGTGCGTGTGTGTGTGTGTGTGTGTGTGTGTAAAGGTAGAACCAATGTTTTAAAAAATGTTTACGTGTATTATGGCAGATATATGCCAGGTCTTTTTTCATTATTTTCTTTTCCACCCACTAGGAGCTCCTTGGCCAAAGTCACACAGCGAACCAGAGGTGAGTTTGGGGCTGTCCTGGCCTCTAGTGCGCCGAGGATGCTCTTCTCCTTACCTCTCCTTGTGAGGTGTCCAGTTCAGGCGGGTGAGTGAGCACCGCCCAGGAAGCCCAGGGAGAGGGCAGGGGTGGAGGTTGGGTGGGGCCGGAACCCTCCTGCAGCCACAGTAAAACTCAGGGAAAGGCCTTGGGTAAGCATTTGTAGCCAGTTGGAGCCTAATAAATAGGGGTTGAGTTTGAAGGTAAACATTCAGAAACCACCCCAACATGGGATCTGAGCCTAACTCTGTACAGTGTTGTCCTGAGTCATTGGGACAGGTGTCTCTGCTCTTTGCGTCTCACTTTCACTTTGACAGGTGTGTGAACGGGGCAGGAGGCTGAGGTTCCCACACCTCAGTGGGAAAGGTTAAGGAAAAGTTGATTCGTTCCCAGGGCTGCTTTGAGGCACTGCCACCTACTGGTTACTCCCTCTCATTACACCCCACCGCTTGCTGAGGGCTATGTGCTGGTGATAACTCGTGACAAGTGTCGTCTCCTGGGTTCTAAGCTCACCCGTGTTGGCCAAGTTCTCAAAATCCCCAGAAGACTCCCGTGAGAAAAGCAGGTATCTTTATATCCATCTTATATATGAGGAAACAGAGGGCCAGAGAGCTTAAGTGATTCACTCAAGGGCACACAAGGTTTTCATGTGGATGCCCTGCTCCCAGACCAGGCTCCTTTTGCACCTTCTGTGTAACAAAGTGCAGCAGGTGAGAGGGCTAGAGACTGAAAGAGCAGACCAGAGACTGGATTGGTTAGAGATGTGGATCTTGGACTGCTCGGAGGGGAGGGAGAAGAGACTGCCTGTATGGGTAAACCTCATTTCGTACTGATTAGCCTGCTTCAGATACCCTGGGAAACCAAGGTGGAGGAGGGATTTCAAAGACAATTACCAGGCTAATTTGGCCCACCTGGACAGCTGAATGGACCAGTTTAGACCCAGGAGGAGCTGGGTTTTGTTTCCTTTCACAAAGCAATAACTAAGAGGAGTAGAAAGGGGGTGGTGACTGAGAGGCTGGTTCTAGTGCTGTACTCCTGGGGTTCAAATCCCAAGTCTGCCATCTTACCAACCAACCATGCGTTTAAGGCACATAACTTAAACTGTAAAGTGGCGATCCTCAGTTTCTTCATCTGTAAAATGAGCGCCTCAATCATACTTTATCTCATTGGATTATAGGAGCTGATGTCTATCTATAAAGCATTAGAGAGTGCCTGGAACATGGCAGGCACTTAATAAATATTAAATATTTTTATTGGCATTGAGAGGCAACTTTTCAGTTACACTGACTTGGATTAAAAGCTCTGCGTTACAGATTCATCGTGTGACCTTGGGCAAGGTTTTCTCCTCCTAAGCCTTCTCTACCCAGGTAGCTGGTCCCCTCTGATGGGCTGTCCTCTCATTCCTGCTTCTTCTCTGTGGTGACCGTGTCGCCATGGAAGCCAAGGTCAGTGGGTGGTGAGTTTGGCTGGTGTTGGGACAGCAGGAGGGCGGGGGCCCATCTGCTCCCTTGGTTAGAATGTGGTGCTTCTTTTTCCCCCTTGAAACTATTTTATGCAGCAAAGTCAAGCAAGCAGGCTTACAAATCAATTTAAACAAAAGCACTGAGGCAAATACCCTTGAAGTCCAGAGACTTAAAATAGCCTTGTCGACGTCCTCAGCCAAATACCTGGTACCTGAGTTCTCCTAGCCTGTCATCACCCACTCAGAAACTTCCCTCCTCATGGAAGTGGATCAGATCAAAATCTTTGACTCACAGAGGACGTGAGGCCTGCATGGACTCACATAGCTGTATCTGCAGCCCCCCACCTTCAGTGGATAGCTAGCGAGGTTGATGCATTCTTAGGGAAACGAACATCTCATTCGTTCATTTCAGGAAGACCGGTCCAGCTATCTTAATGATCCTGTCTGCTCTGGGCGTAGCCAAGTGTGACACAGCCTTCTTCACTGAATGCTTCAAAGATCTACGTAGAAATTGGGGTGCAACTGCTTAAAGAGGGTTGGTAAGGAATGAGGTGGAGGGGTGGGGAGTAATTTATTTGGAAAAGAAAGAAAACAAAGGCATACCGAGTACTTACTATGTGCCTCCCAGGTGCTAGGTGCTTTGATTCAACAATTTATTTCATTCATCTCTACAGTTCCCCGTTTGGAAGATGTTTTGATGCCAAATTTAAAAATTACAGTTTCTTTATTGAGACATAATTCATATTCCATCGATTCACCTTTTTAAGTCTAGAAGTCAATAATTTTAATGCATTCTCCAAGTTGAACATTTTTGTCACATCACAAAGAAATCCCTAATACATTAATAGTTACTCCCCTTTCCTCCTTTCCCCCAGCATCCACTTATCTGCTGTCTGTTTAGATCTGTCAAATCTAGACATTTCATGTTAACGGAATTGTTTAGTACGTGGTCTTTGTGGCTGGTTTCTTTCACATAACATGACTGTCTCAAGGTACATTCATGTTGTAGCATGTATTTCACTCCATGTTATGACTGAATAAAATTCTGTTATCGGAGTGAAACACACCTTATAGATCTAATTGTCACTTGATGCACACTTGGGGTTCTCCATTTTTACCTACTATACACAATGCTCTTATTAACGTTCATGTAGGTGGTTTTATGTGCACAAATGTTTTCAATTCTCTTGAAATGGGAAATAGAACTGCTCAGACTGGAATTGCTGGGTCATGGTAACTGTGTATTCAAAACGTTTTCCAGTGGCCAGAATGGCCAACCCTTCTACCTAGCAGCCACATATGAAGGTTTCTACGTCTTCGCATCTTGGTCAAAGGGCATCACTTTGGCTATGGCTGTCCTAATGGGTGTGAAGTGATATCTCCTGTGGTCTTGATTTGTATTCCTCTGGTGAATAATGATGTTGAATATCTTTTCATGTGCTCATTGGTCATTTTTATATCTACTTTGGAGAAATGTGTATTCTCATCTTTTGATATTTGATTTATAGTAAAAGTGTTGGGATTTTTTTCCCCTAAATTGTAATATTTCTTTATATACTATTCTCATTATTTGCAAATATTTTCTTCCATTGTCTTTGGGTTTTTTTTTTTTTTGGACAGTGTCATTTTAATTGAAAATTTCATTTTTTGTTTTTGATGAAGTCTAGTTTATTGTCACTGTGTGTATATATATTGGTACCAGGGATTGAACTTAGGTCCTTGCACTTGTGAGGCAGGTGGCAGCACCACTGAGCTAAATCCCCAGCCTTCTAGTTTATTATTTTTTGCGATAAACTTATGTTCTTGGCACTGAATCTAAAAAGTTATTGCTCAAACCAGGGTCATGAATGTTTATGCTTATATTTAATTCTAAGACTTTTATAGTTTTAACTCTTATATTTAGATCTATAATCCATTGTCAGTTAATTTTTTAATAATATATGAAGCAGGGATTAGACCTCATTCTTTTCTATGTAGGTAGCCATTGCCCGGTGCTATTGAAAAGGCTGTTCTCTCACTGTTTAATATCTCAGCATCCTTGTGGGAAATCAGCTGGCCATAGTTACATGGGTTTATTTCTACCCCCTAAAGCCTGAATTATTGATCTGTATATTTATCCTTATGCCAATGCTGCACTGTCTTCGTTACTATAGTTTTGGAGAATCTAGAAATTGAGACGTGCATGTCCTCCAACTTTTTCTTTTTCAAGATTTTCTCTTCACCTAGTCTCAGTCTCTTCTTGCATTTCTATGTGAATTTTAGGATCAGCTTGTCAATTCTGAAAAAACATCAGTTGGACATTTGCAATTTCTGCACTGGATATGTAGCTCGTTTTGATGAGGAATGCCATCTGAGTGATATTAACTCTTCCATGCGCTCAGGATGCCTTTGTCTGTATTTAGGTCTACTTTAATGCCTTTCAACAATGTTTAGTAGTTTGTAGTGGCCAAGTCTTGCGATTCTTTCATTACATTTATTCTTAAATATTCTTTTTAAAGCTATTATAAATGGAAAACTTTCTTAATTCCTTTTTGATTATTTATTGCTACTATAAAAATACAAAAGATTTTTTAATATTAATCTTGCACCATGCAACGTGGCTGCCGACACTATTGTACAGATGGAGAACAAAGGATTAGAAAGGGCGAATGCTTAACTTGAAACTACTTGGCTTTTTTTCCTCCGTGGTGCTCCCTTTATGTACAGAACCATTCCTCTCCCTTACATGGAAATTCTGCTTGTGTCGTGGGTTCATTTTGCCTTCTCTTCCTGCCCTAAGAATGGGACACAGGCATCTTTTCCCACCATGAATGAAACCCTGCCGGGGAGCTAAGTCAGTATAGAGAAAATCCCAGCTGAACACTGGAGAGAGAAACAAGGCTGTCATTATCACTTAGTACCTGGATCTATCCGTACCTGATGGCAGTTCCTATGGCGGCTTTGGATGCTGTGGCTAAAGTAATATTTGTGTTTAGTTTTAGCTCATTTGAATTTGGGTTACACTCTTTTGTCCTGTCATACAACCAAAGGAATCCTGATTCTCACAGATAGTAAAAGGTAGAGTATGAGTTTGAAACCAGTTGTACTCACTGTGCTGTCTGTGTCTATGTCTGCCTTACCCCATCCTGACACTTATACTGTCTGGGTAGATGCTTAAGAGGGTTTCAGATAGAAGTGGACCTGGAAGTAGGTAAGCAACAGGATTTCTAGAATCCAAGACCTCTGGGTCCTGCAAATGCAAGGAGAGGCTCAGAAAACCAGGTACAAGGACAGCTACAGTTAGAGGTAAACCCTAACTCCTACTTCCTGTGGGGTTCCCAGCCAGTCTCAATGTCTGACGTATGATTTCATGGGCCAAGGCACCTTTTCCTAGCTGTGTTCTGGGCCCGTCACAGGCACACAGGTCCCGGAAGTAATCATGACAGTTGTGAAATGTCCCTGCCCAAGCATCTCATGGAAATTGTATAGCTGGGCAAACTGAGCTGAGGCAGTATGCAGGGACTTATTTAAAGATTCTCAGCTCCTCCTGAAAGACTAAGTGGAGCCCTAGTCTCATGTTCTTTGTGTCTCATATCCTCACCATAAACCAGAAGAGGCAGCAGTGCCTCCTTGGGATTTGCCTGGGGCCTGAGATTTCCCATAATCCAATTAATAAATCATCCAAGATGGAGGGCCAGCTCCCAATTAGTTCTCCTCCCTCCCTGGTGCCTCTTTGAGCTTTGTGGGTAGCAACTCCCTGGGAAGGAAAGCAGAGCCCCCACCCTACACTGCCTCCTTGGGAATCAGGGGTCTAGAAATTAGCTGATTCTTGATAAGCCCTAATTATAAATTAGGTCTTATTATCTGTGGCTCCTGAAACTACGCTGGATGAATTAAAACTCTAGGAAAAGGAATATTTCAATTAACCATATGAACTCAGGTAATTGCCTACTGAGTCAAAGCCCTCATGGAATGAGTCTTGGAGCCGTTATGAGGACGTCAGAAGGGAAAGGCAGGGACCAAAGTGTGGGTGGTCAGTGCAAGGCCAAAATGAGGGTGGGCCCCTCTGCAGCTGTTGTCTAGTGATGGGGTCCCTGCAGGGTTTGTGGATACATCCTTACCAGCACCTCGGCCTTGGAATCACAGGTCCAGGTTGAGGTCATCCTTCTGCTAACTACCGACACAGAAACTCTGCCTCAGTTTCCTTATCTGAAAACGGGCAGGTCAGATGAAGTGATGAGTTCAGAAGGACTTAGCCAGTGGGAAACTCTGGAACCCAGACCAGATATCACGATTGGGGTGTAATTACGTGCTCTTAAATGAAGAAGAAAGAGGAGAAGGAAGAGATTGAAAGAAAGGGGGTGGCCTTCATTCATTTGCTCATCCCTCAAGCGTTTCAGGGATGCACAGAGCCGGGCACCATTGGGCTCAGAAATAGAGGCCACAGTCCAGGGGACAGACATAAGAGCCAATGGGATGCACCTCCTGGACACCACCTACATATTTGATGCTCCACACGGCTCTCTGGCCACGGCCCTCTGTGGGAACATGTTCAGTGCAGGGCAGCAAAGCCTACCACAAAGCTCTTTGGACCCTCCAGTCACCATCAGACTCATGAGCCAAAAAGCTCTTCTCTTTATATATTACCTAGCACCAGACATTCCATTACAGAAACAGTAGTGGGACCTCTTCACCAAAGGTCAGCATGGGCAATCTAATGAAACAACCCTGCTTTCCCACGCAGTCTCTTCGTGCAGTCCGGAGAGCCCTTCATTTTCTTTGAGGAATTCCAGAACCCCTGTGGTGGATCAGTTTCACATTACTCCAGTCTGACTGTGACACGTAGAAGGAGGCAGAGGTGCCAGTGTGGGTCTGGGTGACTCTTCGTAGTAAACGGGAAAGGGACTTGTCTCCTCCTGGCCCCACTGAGGCCCTTCCTTTAAAACTCTGGTGAACATTGCTGCTGAGTGCGAAGGCCGATCAGAAAAGCAACATGTCTGAACTGTAGAATTAGGTTAAAGAAGTTTCGCTTTGGCACTCTGAAGGACACACAGCACAACTTAGAAAACTCCATCGCATTGTCAAGCCTGCAGGAATTAATGACTGGAAAAGACCAGAGAAGTCACTGAGGAGGAGCACACCAATTGTTACCAGAAAGTTTTCACTAAACTCCTGCACACCGGTGAAAGATCCCCTGTGGAATCCTCCTTCCAGCTCAGGCTGAAAGATGCTCCTGTCTCACCCACCAGTGTGTGTGCCTTGAAAATACAAATCCTTCTTTAGTGCTTGGAATCCCTGCTTCAGCTCATCAGTTCATAGGCTATGCTTGAATATCAACAGCAATGGGGAACTCACTACCTCAAAAAAGAGTTTGGTCTATTGCCAGGGCGTTATAATCATCATGACATTTCTACTTATAATGGACTGAAATCTGACTCCCATTACAATGGTAGCCACTTTTGTTTATGGGGCCAGGATTTTTCCTGGATGGGCATAGGAAGAATCTTCCTTTCCATGGAAGGAAACTTCCTTCCTCTTATTTACTGGTGCATCCAATCATTTAATTATAAAATCGTCTCCAAGGCAATGGATGTTAAAAATTAAGATGAATACACTCATTTTGGCCAATAGCACAGCCTGCTATTACTCTGAAAGTACCAATTCATTACTGTATATTGTAACGGAACATTAACACTCGCATAACGACCTCAAGACCTGACTCGCATGCACAATCAGCAGACTTTGCCAGGGCTCCTCTATGTTAAAGAAAGAAAAGAAAGGAGGGAGGGAGGAAGGAGGGAGAGAGTAACTGAAGGAGGGAGGGCAAACAAAGCCAAATGCCCTTGGGGAAAATTGCCTATCCAGCAGAAACATTAACAGACCTTTAATTGCAATGGCTCACCAAGCATAGTCTAATGATGCCACTCAATACCTGGGTGCAACTGAATGACTATGTGGTTAGGGTGGGCAGCTGCGGAGAATCCGAGGGCTCCAGATCTCCACGATGCCCTCTAGCTGCTGCGCTCCCTCCATCCACCAGGGGGTGCTTTAGTCTTCCCACGATAGAATGCTGGGAGAGATGGCCTGACGAAGAGCAACCCCAGACCTTCCCTGAACATAAGGCTTTCCTTTCCCCACCAGAACACCCAGCCTCACTGGAGACAAAGTGCAGCTCTCTGGGGGGCCATGCCACCCTCAGCTGGAAATCTCCAATGGCTCCCACTGCCTCTGGGAACATCCCCATCCTGATGGAGACACCCCATACTGTGTGCTTGATTCCAGTCCAGCCATTTAACCTCCACCCGGCTTCACATTTCCCTCCCCACGTCTCTGCACTGTCTTCTCCTTATCTGTCTAAGCTCCTTCTTGACTCAGGGATCTTGCACATGCCATTCCCCTCAACACCTTCCTGGGCTGGCTCCTTTGTCAGGTCTCAGTCTGGAGGTCTAGAGATCTCTCTAGAGATGAGGTCCCATTTCATCTCCTGTCCTTTCCCACCTAACACTTGTGCTATGATCTAGATGGTGTTTCAGTGTGTTCTCCAAAGGTTCGGGTACTGGAAGCTTGGTCCCCAGTGTGGCAGTGTTGAGAAGTGGTGAAACTTTTCAGAGGAGGACCCTGGGGGTCAGGAATTTAGCTCAGTGGAGCCATGCCTGCCTGGCAAGTGCGAGATCCTGAGTTTGATTTCCAGCACCAAAAATAAATAAATGAATAAATAAATAGAGTGAAGAGGTGGAGCCCAGTAGAGGGCAATTAGGTGAAGAGACACTCCTTCATATGGGACTAATGATGGTCTCTCAGGGTGCATTAGTCCTAATGAAAGCAAGCTGTTATAAAGGAAGACGTCCCCTCACATTTAGTCCCTTTTACATGAGGTTCCCTTTCCACTTCTCTGCCATGTGACAGCCAGTGGCCCCTTACCAGGATGCTAGTACTGTGCTCTTTGGACCCTCCAATCACCATCAGACTCATGAGTCAAAAAGCTCTTTTCTTTATATATTACCCAGCACCAGACATTCTGTTATAGAAACAGAAAACAGATTAAGACAGCATGACACAACTGGTCACTATCTAAGTTCTTGTCACCTATTTATTGTCTAGTTTTTTATCATCTCATGCTGATTTAATCTCCTCTGACACAATGCCTGGTCCACAGGAGAAAGGCAATGACAATTTGTTGTTGAATAAATGAATAAGCACATGTTGCACATAATTACAGAGAGTTTAGAGCACTTAGGCTTTTGGAAGAAGGCAGGGTAGGGTTCTCCTGCGCTGGCCCTTGTCTTTCTCATGGAATCTGGGAGTTTTGGAGAGGGGAGGTACACTAGCAAGATATTTTAGAGAACTGGCTCCCATCCATTGTAGACTGGGAAGCCCCAAATCTGCAGATCGGAGATAAGGGAAGACTCAATGGTTCAGTTCAACTCGGGCACCTTAGTTCTGGAAGCAGGACTAGGAAGGAGCATCTCCATTCTACACTCAGCTCTTGGACTCTCTTTCCTACCAGAAGGAGGCTCAGTGCATAGGCTAGACTAGGCTTTCAATCTCATTTCTGAAACTTAGGAACCACCAGGGACCTAGCCAGATCAGTCTTCCTTATGCCACTGTTTACCACTGTGGTGTGGCATAATAACTGTTCTTTCTTAGGGTTGTAAGGAGAATGCCAAATAAACTTGGATGTCAAGCACTTAGAATGTATGTTAGTTTTCAATAACTGATGGCTATAATAATAAAAGCTCACTTCACTTCTCAGAGCCTCAGTTTTCTCACTTTCAAATGAGAGGAAATGTTCTAAACTGGTAGCATCAATGGTAAACCCACCAGATGGGGACTTGTTGAAAAAATGCACATTCTGGACCCTCATCCTTGATCTATAAGCTCAGAATTCTGGGGGTGCTCTGTAAACCCTCCTGGTAGGTCTGATGCCTGCTAATAGAAAGTGCTTCTCAGGATGCTTCCCAGAAAGTTAGCTCCAGACCAGAGAAGCCCTTGATAGACCATGAACACTCAGTGACCAGTGGCCATCATGGCTATCATGACAAGGGAGGTGGTGGCCACATGAATGGGCAGCGGGAGGAGATTGGGGTGAATATGGATATCCTTCAGTCCCAAGACCTCTATTCAGCCTTTGGGTTTTGCTGTTGAAAGGTGGACCAACGTCCTGCCTTCCATGATCAGCCCCTTTATTTTCCCTGTGGAGATGAGGCCTTGTCATTGAGGACAGAGGGGATCTGTGGCTGTGTGAGCCCTGGATTCTGCTGCTTCTGTGCCATTTCCACCCCTTAGTTGAAGGCTATTACAATGATAATGATGGCAACTTCCATTGGTTGGGCCCAGACTTTGTTTTGTTTGTTCTTTTTTTTGTTTGGTATGGGGATCGAACTTGGGACCTTGCGCTTGCGAGGGAGGCAGCAGAACCACTGAGCTAATTCCCCAGCCCCAGACCCAGACTTTGGATCAAGTCCATTGCAGTGACTGTGGGACCTGTTTCAGCCTTTGTCTGCCTTACAGACCCCTTGTCCAGCACTCAACCACTGCCTAATAAGTACTTGTCGATAGATGGCTGCATGTTCTGAGTGCGTCATACCTATCTTATTTGATTTTTCACTACACCTCATCAGTTGAGTGCACTCATAATCTTCCAATTTGTAGATGAAGAAACTGAAGCTTAGATGTCTTGTCCAAGGCTCCCAGACATAAAAAGTAGGCCTGGGATTGATCTTCCTTTCTTGGAGGAGGGGCTGTTATTGCCTTGCCACTGCCGATGCCCACGTCTGGCTCAGCGTTTCTAAGGCTGGCCCGCTTATCTCTGCAGCTGAACGTAGGCCTGGTCCTAAGAGCCCTTGGTGAGAAATCACAGATGAATGAACTTGTAGATTCTGAGAATGGTGGGAGGCTGATCACTAAGACCAAGAATTGAGCAATCATTTTGTAACTCAAGCAAAGGGAATTGAAATCTGGGAAAAAAAAAAAAAAAAAAAAAAA
>NW_022900948.1:29986962-30011758 GCF_012274545.1 Fukomys damarensis | reverse complement strand
AAAAAAAAAAAAAAAAAAAAAAAAAAAGAGCAAAGCACTCTGGTTCCCAAGGTGAAGGTATTGAGCCCCATGCTTACCTGTAGGTGCTCGTGCCCAATGCCCCTTGAAACACTTTATGGGCTTGGCTCTTTCAGGAGGCAGCAGGGCGAAGCCCCCAGTGGGCTTCCTCAGGTAACACTCCATTCACAGGTCACGCTCCTGGTACTATGATCTGTGACTGTGTGGAACAATGAAAACATAAAACTAAAGGGCCCAGCTGCAGGGAGATAAAGAGGGATCCTAACCTGGACCTTGACTTAGTATTTGTTTCTGTGCCTGTACATAGGGGAGGGTTGATGTTACTCAAGTACCCCAAGTTCAGGTTCCTCTCATTTCCAGCATTTAGGAAACAGAGGACTCACAAAAACCTCCACCAGTCCTCAGTGCTTTAAAAGTTTTCCAATTTGTAAACAAATATATTTAGAACAAGACCCCCTGTGTGAGAACTAATTCAAATTCCTTGTGTCGAGGAAACTCTTGTTAGCTGCAATTTTCCTTGAATTTCTGGAGCTAGACTCACCTTGGCTTTCAAAATAGAGTAGCTATAAGGGAATATAGCTGGTAATTTAAAAAAAAATCTCAATCTCAGGCCGGGGATTTAGCTCAGTGGCATCATACCCTACCTGGCAAGTACAAGGTCCTGAGTTTGATCCCTGCTACCAAAAAACAAAACAAAACAAAACAAAAAAACCAACCTTGGAGAAGTTAGATTTGCTAGAATCACTTTCTTTTGTGTCACAGTTGTTATTCTGTGAATTTCCTATCTTTCTTCCTTGTAGATTGTCTGCCCCTCAAATAAAGTCCATTAAACAACTCATGCTTTTCCCCATGTTCTCTAATGCTGCCTGAGTTCCAGGTGCAGTAGCAATAACACCGTGGCCCTTTGGAGAGATGAGGGTTGTAAAGCGTAAATGAGAAAATCTACCCCATGTACTTGGCGGTGTGCCTGGCAAATGAAGGTGAGCTCCTATGAGTTTGGTGATGAGGTTGGTCAGGATGAACAGCCATCCTGATTTCCCTGGGACTCCACCCAGGATGGGTGGCCCTGCGTAAGCCAGCATGAGGTGGCCACCCTGGGGATGGTAGGGATTATTGAATGCAGTATCGCTGGTTAGGCCTGGTTAATGCAGACTAATTGTGTGAATTATCTCAGTTAAACCTCATAACAGCCTTGTGAGCTAGTTGTGATTTTTTTCCCCATCCCAGAGTCATAAATTAAAGCTTTAAGTCATATCCTTCCAGCTGTTAGATCCTTTCCCACCAAATATTGACTTTTAAACAAGGAAATGACTGAGTTGTTATTTTATTACACTGTGATAAATAGAATGACTCCCTACTCACAGGTCTTCACTCCTCTCTGCACTGACTTGGCCATATATCTTGGTCTGCTTTCAGGTGCTATAACAAAATGCCTAAGCTGGGTGCTTTATAAAGGGGAAAGGTTTATTTAGCTCATGGCTTGGGGTGTTGATGGCCCAAGATTGGGCAGCTCCATCCTTTCAGCTTCTGCTGGGAGCTCCCTTGATTGCATTATAATATACCGAGGAGCAAGAAGAGAAACAGCTGTGTGCTGAATGGGACATGTCCATGGGGGTGGCCTTGCTTTATAACAGCTTACCAGGGTTTCATGAGAACCTCATTAATCTCTTCCAAGGTTGACACCTGAATGACCTAATTACCTTCTGCTAAACCGTGCCTCTTAAAGGTCCCACCACCTCTCAACACCACGATACTGGGGACCTAGCTTCCAGCATGTGGACCTTTGTGTGACACACTCCAACCACAACATTGTGCAACTTGTTTTGGCCATTCGTGCAGACAGAACTCAAGTTCAAGTCCTCTTTGCATGTTTCTGCTTGGGCTCCTGAGCCTCTGCCAGCCCTGCAAGCAGATATGCTGGGCCAATGAGCCCAGGAATATGCAGAGTAGAGCAGCCCACCAAGTTCACAGCCCTTCTGTGAGAAGAGCTGCTTAGCCCAATTTGGCCAGATCAGGCAACCCTCCTCCCTCTGCTGGCTAGCAGAGGGAGCAGTTGTCACAAATCATTGTATGTAAATTCCTGGGATTTGAACGGTTTGTCACACAGCAATAGCTAACTGACACTGTAGCCTTTATTGCTAAAGTCATTCCATAGCTAAGCTTGTATATTGCATCTGGCTAAATTTCTCTAATTACTGGGTTCCTGATCAAAAGGATGGTTGTTATCCCTGCCAGGGGTATTTGTAAAAGGTTAAGAAAAGGAAAATACACTGTGTCCAGAGCAGTGCTTGATGGCTTCTAAGGTTCTTGCGTGGGTGTTTGAAGTCTGCTGACCCAAAGGCCACCTTAAGCATCCCTCTCCCAGGGAACAAGGACCTTAGAATCACAAAGTAGTGCTAGGGAAGATGGAGTACGGAGGGGTCATTGTTTGGTACCATCATATTCCATATAAACCAGAGGGACAGCAGGCAGAGGCAGATGTCCTGAGACCGCAGCTGCAGATCCAGCTCTGCACTGCATATGGCAGTTTTGTACCCGCCTGGTAAGGTTTGACTTGGCAGAAGTTGCTTCACCTCCCTGACTTCAGCTCCCCGTCTCTGTAAGACACTCATAGTGAGACCAGAGTGCAAGAAAGCGTGTAATGGGCTGGCATGGCCAGTGGTGTTTGCTATCATAATATGGCACAACCAGTTAGTCTCCAAAGATCAGTCGTCTCAGAATAGCAATCAGTTACTTTGAATAGCATAAATATGTTTCTGCTTCCACATCGTTTCAAGCATCCGCTTTGATTTTACAGTCGCATTTACAAGAGAGTTATTTACAGTGCAAAGGGATAGGATGGCCTGCCTCCTTGAAATGGTTCCACAAATTTCCTCTGCTTCCTGTTAAGATATTAGCGCCCAGTAATTGTCGCTCTATATAAATGTCGCAGCGTCGGCTGTGAATGCGCGCCCCGTAGTAATTGTGAGTTGTCTTGACGCTAATTACATAGGGGAGCCTGTTTAATTGCCAGTTAAATTGACTGTGTGTGTTTTCTCTAATCTGTGTTTCCGGGCAAGTTGGATGACATCAGCTCATCGTTGGACTGAGTGTGAATTTGGAAGTTCCCAAGAGGCCACTGTGGGAGAAGAGGCTGGTGGAACGCGGTGGGATGTGCCAATGCACAGCTCAGTGTTTTCCCTCATAGGATCCAGGCTGCGGTCCGCTGCAAAATGAGAAAAGTAAGGTTCCTCTCTCACAGCCAACCTGGATGGAACTTGAGGGCAGCATGGGATGGGGATGATACCTGGGACTTAGCTCAGCTGAGGCCCGCGAATGTCACCCGGGGTGTCGTAGTTACCCAACCTGTCTGTCCCCAGCGCATCTCTTCTGGGTCTCTGGCCATGCGAGTGCTTCTGTCTGCTTTGTGGGTCTCGGTCTTCCCTTCTACACCCTTCTCACTCCACTTCTGGGCTGTGCCCAATGCCTGGCTACAAGGCCACACTTCCACGCAGTCAAACTTGATTTCCCGTCAGAAGAGGTCCCCTCCAGTCTCCTCTGTGCGTGTTCTCTAGCAGCCCTGCTCATTTCCCTCTTGTACATGAACTAATAAAGACCAGGCTGTGAGTCTCTGAAGACGGGCCATCCTCATCCAGAGGGCTACTTAGTGACGGGGCAAACGTCAAAGAGAAGATGGGAGAAAGACAGGTAGGCAGCAGCAAAGGGAGAAATCATGGGAGGAGGAAGGCGAATCGAGAAATTACTGTAGTGGCTAATTTTTTTTTTTCCTTTGGTGGTACTGGGGATTGAACCTAGGGCCTTTGCTGAGCTATATCCCCTTTGCTTCTTTTTATTTTATTTTGTTTTTCAAATTTTGAGACAGGGCCTTGCTATTTTGCTAAGTTGCCCAGGCTGGACTCAAACTTTCCATCTTCCTACCTCAGCCTCCCAGAATGCTGGGATTACAGGCATGCACCACCATGCCCGGCTGAGCTAACACTTCCCAAGTGTTGATGTGCACGCATACACACCCAAATACTTCATCCTCACCAGTGCATTTAATCTGCCCCACAATCCTGAGGTAGGTGCCATAGTCGTCCCCATTGCCCAGATGAAGAAACTGAGGAAACCGAGAGGCTGAGTAACTTGCTAACAAGGCCTTAAGTGATAGATCCTGGAGTCCAACTGACAAGTCCTCAGCTGAGTTGTCTTAAAGGAAGGAAAGGAGGAGGGGGAAGGAGAGAAGGAGGGAGGGAGGCAGTGTTGAATTCCATAGCATGAGTTCTCCTGATGTTTAAAAACCTCTCCAGCCTTCCATACACGCTTTCTCCTTAGCTCAAAAGCTAAATTAGAGTGGATTGCACTCTCCTCACTTTAGTAATTTAGATAAAAGTAAAATTTTGTCTGAGAGCAGAAGCAATTATAGTGCGGGTTTTGTGATTAACTTGATTAACACTGTTTCACTCCAAAAGTGATCCCCCACCCTTACTGGCACGCTGTAATCAGAGCCCCGTCTTTCAACTGTGCTACAGCTGCTCCTTCCCTCCGCTCCCCCAAAAAGGGTTTTGACATAAATACTTATTAGGGAGGACTCTAGTCTCTGGCTGAACAGTTGAGCAAAGAGGAGGAAAATGTCTCTCTCCCCATTAGCATCTGTAGCCGATTAAAAGGCTGTCACCCGCTCCCCCAGTTACTGACAAAGATCCCAATTATACAGCAATGAAATATACATACGTGATACGGGAGGGTTTATACATTTTTAATTTTTTTTCAAAGAGAAAACTCTAATTAGAGATTTTATTTCTTTAAGAGGAAAATGATATGTGGTTTCAAGAGGTTTATATTTGGGGTTATCATTGGGCAACTGTGACTCTCTCCGATTGCAGGTTTGTGGCCCCTCACTGTCTGCGCTGCTGGAACGCGCTCCTCTGAGCTCCTGATATTCAGTTTCTTCTTGGTTCCCTCTGCCTCTGTCCTGGTCACGATCATCCTGATAGCAGCTGCTATTCCTGGAATCCCACTGCTGACAGGAACTACCCACTGCCCTGTTGTAGTAGATAAAGAAATGAGCTCCAAGGGGCAGGCCACCTGCCCAAGGTCACACAGCTACACAGGGGCAGATCTGGATTCAAATCCAACCCTAACAGCCCGAGTCCCTGCCGGCTCTCTTTTGCTGTGCAGATGCCTGGAGATGACAGAAGGGTACGGCCCGGAGGGGCACGGAGAGGGCCACTCCCACCCACTCAGCAGCTGCAGACACTTAGGCCCCAGGATGGAAAGCAAGGCCACTCCCCAGCCTCTCCCGGCCCTGCTGGGTCCAGCTGGCTCCACTGAAGATCCCATGTGCCATCTGGGATTCGCTTCCTCTGTGTCGGGAGCCCAGTGTGGCTGAGCAAAGCCCAAGGGTAAGGCTCCTTTTCCTGGGATCCAGGCTTTTCCTAAAGATGCATGCCAGCTTCCAGGTTATCTCCAGAGTCTTCCTACAGTCCTATGTGTACAAAGATCCCACATGCCGCGACTCTCCCTCTTTGATGTCTCTGTAGCTGCTCAAGACCTTTAGACTGAGATCAAGTTTTTTCAAAGTCCGTGCCATGGGCTTGGGTTTCGTGGTTTACACCCATCACCTCCCATTTACCCTCCGCATGGCAGTGGGATCTGGAAATCGAAATTCTTCTACTCCCTTTCTTATTCCCAGGTTTAGTGGCAGGCAAACCACAAATGGTGTCATGGTTTTATCGTTGAGTTCTCTAGAGCCAGACTGGGCCTGCATCCCAGCTCAGCCCTCTGTCAGCTGGGTAACCTCAAGCAGGTTCCCCAACCCATCTGGGCCTGAGTTTTCCCATCTATAAAGTGAGAATAAGATGCAGACCTCCTAGGGCTGAAGTTTAAAGGTTACTTGTTAAAAACACATAGACAGACGCATAATAAACCCTCAGTGTTATTGTCTGTGACACATTCATAGTGGATCTGTACAAAACAATCCACGCTTAGGTTAACACTGGTCACCTATCAGCAATTAATATGTTCCAACCTAGTATCTGTTGAGTGTTCACTGTGGGCAGGTGCACCAGCTGGAAGAGAGCATGTCATTATGGGCACAGGAGGGGCAGGTCCCACAGCTGGCAGAAGGCAGAGCCACAATTCAGACAAAGCCTGCCTGGCTCACTGGCTCCTGGACACACAGGACCAGCACTCGACAACCTGAGCCACATCTCCAATCCAGCTGTCTCCTTTGCACCTCCACCCTCAGGGCTGGATGAGGACGACAGCCTCCAAGGGGAGAGATGGAGGCTGGGAGAGTCCTCCTTCTTCCTCTGTGAGCCGCCAACCTGAGGGGCTCACAGGGGTCCACCTCCGGCCTCATAGGCCCCCTCCCATTCCACCCTCCGCTGGCCGCCTGATTTCCCATCCTGTGCCACCCGCCTCCTTCCTGCCTCTCCCGGGGCGGGCTCAGGCCTGGCATCACTCCAGAACAGCTTAATCAGAACAAATCCTGAGAAAGCACATGTATTATTTATTCCTGCAAAGGTTAAATAATTTGATGAATTTCTCAGGACGCTGCTGGAATGCTGATGACCTGTTAGAAAAAAACACACACGCAAACACAAACACACACACAAAACACAACAAATCTTTCTCTCTACACACACGTGCACACACATGCACAGAGCAGCCATTGCCACTTGTCTCATGTTGGCTCACATAGGAGGCAGCCCTGGGTGACACTGACACTCGAGCCTGGGAAGGGGCATAGATTTCCTGCTGGCTGACTGGAGGTGACAGTTCCTGCCCTCTGGCCTCTCTGGCATGATGTTTCTTCTGGAGCTCCTGAGGCCTTTGATTCTCCCCATGGCCAAGAAAGCACTTGATTTATAGGGCCAGATGATGGCTGTGCTTTGAATGGACTTGTTTAGGAAGTGCCTTCCACCTGGAGCTCTGGGTGTGGTGGCATCAAGGAAGAGGCAGGAGGAGAAGACGCCTGCTCGGGGACCAGGGTCACAGGGCCTTCAGAGCTGCCACAGCAGATAGGCTGGTGTAAGCCAAGTGAGGAGGTCAGAAAGCAAGGCAAGTGGTAGCAGATGAGGGGTGTCTGCTTTCTCTGCCTCCTGCTCTTACTTCTCTTCCTCTATCCCCTCTCTGCTTGCTCCTTTTGCCTTTCCCTTTCCTCCTTCTCCTTTTCCCCATCCTCTTCCTCTCCTTCCTTCTCTTCCTCACCATCATAACAGCTGCCACTCAAATGTAGCCTTTTTCTGTGCCAAGCACAGGGCTGAGTGTTTTACCTGCCCCACATCCTGAGGTCCTCCCACAACCCCAGCAAGCTGGGTACTTGCATTTAAATCTCCATCTTAGAGATACATGGACTGGAGTGGTCCTGAGAGTTGCCAAATGGGACAGCACCATCCAGCTGGGCCAGGATTTGAGCCTCTGTCTGGGCACTGGGCCTCTCACCTCTGACATCTCTCTGCCTGTGCCTCTATTTCCCCACCTGCAGAATGAAGGTGGCTGGAGTCCATTCCTCCGGGGGAAGGGGGAAGACCAAGGAGTTTTGTGCCTATCTGTGTGTCTTTGGAGCAGGGCCTGGTGCACACCCATTCTCACAGTGCTTGTGACCGTGGTTCTCCCTCCAGGGCCCTAGCCAGCAGCCTCACCCCACAAATGTGGACCGTGCACCCATTGGACCCACACTTCTTTGTCAGTTTGGTTCATTCTGTCCTCAATCTCCCGACTCTTTCCAATCCCAGGTTTGTGGTCCCGCCTGTCTGTGCTTAGAAAACACACACACACACACACACACACACACACACTCACAAACATACATAAAAACACAACAAGCTAGACTTAAAAACTATAAAAATATGAGTAATCAACAGTCTCTAAACATTTACCATGAGCCAGGTTCTATTCAGTGGCACTACTCAAGAATTCATTGAAGCCACAGGACAATCCCCCTGAGGTAGGTACCATTCTTATCCCCACTGTAAAGACGAAGAAACAGAGGCACAGAGTGGGAAAGTGGCCTGGCAGATGGTAGAACAGAAACTTGAACTCACACTTAAATATGGGTGGCACCTGCTATCGTGGTGTTTAACCTGGTCCTTAACCACATTTTGTCAGTGGCCTGACAAAAACCATCTGGTTTACAAACAGGGAAACCGATGTGGACACAAAGAGGTCTGGTGGGTATTTTGTGGCTGCAGAGCACCCATAGAGAGACAGCAATTCTGAAGGAAAGGGCACAGCTCTTGGATGGGATATTTGGAGTCAGGCAGCTACGGATTCGATTCCAGGCTTTGTCACTTAGCTGGGTGAGGGGTGGCATTTAATCTCCAACAGCTTCAGTTTCTCCATTTGTAAAATGGTAACAATTTTTACTTTATATTTTATTTATTTTGAGGCAGGGTCTCACTATGTAGCCCAGGCTGGCTTTGAACTTCCAAGTGTTGAGATTATAGGTGTGTGCCACCTCATCTGGCTCAGGAGGGGACACTAACTGCACATCCTTCTGTAAGAAGGGACCCTCATGCAGCAGAGGAGGTGGTCATGAATGAATGGTAAAGCTGCTGAGTGGGAGGAGGGCCCCTGGCCAGGAGAGAGCCAATCTCAAAAAGTGTGAGCTGGTTTCGCTTCTCCTTAGCTGAATGACCTTCGGCCCGTGCCTCAGTTTCCTTATCTGGAAAAATGAAGGCAATGATGGTAGCTGTCTTCTGGGTTTGTTACCATTTGATATCTATAGAATTCATACAACACTACCTGGCACATAGTAAAAATTAAAGATATTGGCTATCATTATTTGAGAACCAAGAAATTGTGACTCGTCTCCAGGGGGAGCCGTCATCTCCTTAGGCACACTTTGATCCTTTAAAACATTTTCATTATGCACAGCACTTGCTAGTGCAAGATGGGTCCCTGGCGGAGGTCAGGCACCATTTGTCCACATCTCCCCTCCTGGCAAATGCCAGCCAGGGCTGGAGCTCAGCCCCGGGGGCAGATCCCCCAAAAGCCCCACGGGTCATACTTGTCGCAGCTCGGGGGCCTCGGTGAGAAGATTCCATCGGAGAGACAGCATGCTGTTCCCCCTTTTTAATTACTGCTTCCTTAATTGAGTCACAAGTGGTGTTTGTGTTGCCATCAAACCCAGGAGGACCTTGTTGTTTATGTGAATGACTCTCAGTGGAGCGACAGCTCTGAAATGTGAGATGCTCTGTTTGTACCCGTTGAACAAAGTGGTGGGTGTTGGCTACAGCTTTCCTTTTCAGCCAAGGCCGCAAGGCTGGGGTGCTAATAAAGGGGCTGGTGTTCCCTTTGCAAAGAATGACATGAAACATAGAACAGAACTCTAGTGTCACAGGACCCTGGAGCAAGCGGACATTGGAGGCATGGAGGGTCTCGCATCTGTTGCTCACAAGTTCTGAGAGATGGTGACCCTTGTCTCTTATAAGGCACCTCATTCCCTGCTAAGGCTGTGAGCTGTCTTATCGCTCTTCCTCGTGCATTAAACTCAACTCCCCATTTCACTGATGCCGGCTGGAATAGTCACATCTGGATGGACAGCTGGAATGGGAGATGGTGGGAGGAGAGGAATCTGACACTTCAGGCTGTCTTCCTCTTGTCCAGTTAGGGCAGCAGCCACATGGAGAGACTTCCCCAGGGGCAGGCTTGTGCAGGCAGCTAGAGAGAGGCCACGCGAAGCTCTTAAGTGGCTTTGTCATTGGGCAGTTTGCAGTCCAGCTGGAAAAGGCTGCTGAAATAGAAAACAGTGGTATTCCTGGAAAGAATCCAGATGTAGTGGTACATACATATCCTGCAAGCAAGCAGGGAAGGGTGCAGTCCAGGAAGGGTTCCTTGAAGGAGTTAGGGGTTATGTGAGCAGGAAGTAGGAAGATGAGGAGGAGGAAGAGGAGCAGAAGGAATGGGCCACATCTGTCCTCAGTGCCTCTAAGCAGCCACACCTGGCCAGGCCCCCTCCTCCACCTCCCAACACCTTGGCCAGGCACGAGCTGGGGAAGAAGCTATGCCCGGGGAGCTTCCTTCCTACCTATTATTTATTTATTTATTTATTTATTCGGCTTATGAAAAGATAATTCAGGAGACATTATTTCAATCAGACCCCTGCACAGTTTAGGAATGCTAATGCTTCCTCTATTAAAAAGGTGTGGAATAATTAGGACGCTGATGGAGACTGGGGGCAACCATTACCCAGTGTTCCATGCTTTTCCCAGACTCTGTATCCCCAAGTGACAAATTAGCATGAAACAGAACAACGACGGCTACACTTAGGACACGTTTAGCTCAAATCAGAAGCGAGGTTTCAAAGAAAACAAAGGTCTTTACGTTTTCTCCTTGTAATGGTTTGGGATGTTAAAAGCCCGCCGCACCCCCCCCCCGCCACCTGATCCAAGGCAGAGGAGCCAGCACTGCACTGTGGGGAGGGGGTGTGGATTCTAATCCTGTGGATTCGTGATGTGACCTTGGGATACCACCACCTCCTACTTGGGGACAGAAAAAGGGTGAACCTTGCTGAATGGGGAGAAACAAGCTAGACTCAAAAACTATAAAAATATGAGTAATCAACATTTTCTAAAGTCTTACCATGAGCCAGGCTCTATTCAGTAGCATTACCCAAGAATTCATTGAAGGCACAGGACAATCCCCCTGAGGTAGGTACCATTCTTATCCCCATTGTAAAGATGAAGAAACAGAGGCACAGAGTGGGTAAGTGGCCTGACAGATGGTAGAACCGAAACTTGAACTCACACGTAAATATGTGTGGCACCTGCCATCGTGCTGTTTAACCTGATGTTGAAGCCAGAAATGGTGAAGACACAGAGGCCCTCTGGGAAGATGAAGTTCAGGCTCAGCCCAGGGAGGTCCTTGAAGAACACCCTCTACAGGTGAAGATTATGTCTCCCAGAAGATGATGAAGTCCAGAGCCCCAGGTCCTGTGCATAAGGTCTCCAAAGATGATTAAGTGGAGGTTAAGAGTGGGTCCTAATTCAGTATGACTGTGTTCTGATTTAAAAAAAAAAAGAGGGGAGGAAGATTTGCACACGGATGATAAAGAGAAGATGATGGAAAGACACAGGAAGAATGAACTCCACAAGCCAAGAAATGCTCAGGGCTACAAGAATCTAGGAAAGTGAAACAGAACAGATTCTCCCTATCAGAATCCAGGAGGAACCAGCCATCCTGACATCTTGGTTCCAGCCTCCAGAATGTGAATGTCAAATAATGCATTGCTGTATTTCTGTTTAAGACACTCCATTATAGTATTTTGTTCTGGCAACTTCAAAAAGCTGGTGTTATAGGGAGAAGACTGGGTTTCAGTGGCCTAGGCAATAGGGAGCCATTGCAGATTTCAGAGTGAAGGACTCACATGTGATTGTTATTTTACAAAGATCACTCTGGGGGTATTTATATTGGGGTTCCCGAAGAGCAGAAGAGCTGTCATCATCATGTGAAAGCTAATGGAAAACTGCCTGGGACTGTGTGGGGCTGGGGATGGGCAGGGCAGGAATCTGCACAATGGCTAATAGGAAAGGGACAGTCCCTCTTTTAGAGCTGCAGTAGTAATGAAGTTAAATAACTTTATTCACTAAATCAACTGCCCCCTTTCATTGCTTCATCCCTAGGGAAAATTGAAATACTCTGAGTTAATATCTAAAAAGAAGAAGAAGAAGAAGAAAAAAAAACAGAATTCAAGGATCAAACAACATTTTTGATGAGGGAAGTGTTATTTCTACTCAACCAAGACATCAAAGCCTGTGGCTGGTGCTTTTAGGTAATATAAAAGTGGGCTCTAAGTAGTGTTTGAATATCCCTCTGCTTCCCCTAGGGACCACAGCAGCCTCTCCTAGAGCAAGAACGTCAGTGGTGTCCCCACCTGGCTTCCTCCCCGGGTGGGAGGCGGGAGGGGGGTTCCTGGGAATGCAGCATTTGAGTAAATATGGCTTAAATTTCTCTTTGTATTAGCAGCCCAAGCATTCAAGCTCATTGTCCCAGGCAGAGCATGCCTTTTTGTAGATTAAAGTGGCTAAAAGCCTTACAGACAGTTCAGCTATGAGTTGACAGCTCTATTCACACAGATGGCCCTGAGTCCAGAGATGTATCTCGACTGTGGCAAAGTCACCTGTTGAGTGAGTTATTAAATTGAAAGTCACCCATCAAGTGAGTCCCTGAAAAGCAGATTCAATTTATTCATCAATCCTTATTATTTCTCATTAGATTATGTTTCAAATCTACTTGTAATAGTTAATTTTTGCTGTGTAGCAACCTCCCCGAGCATAGTGGCTTTAAAGCAACAATTATCTTGCTGTGGCTTACAAGTTCTGTGTGTCAAGCACACAGTTCTTCAACCAGATAGCTGGTGGCCAGCTGGGATGTTTTCACATCCTATGCCATGCACTGTACTAGGTTTTTAATGATTTATGGTTTTTTTTTTGTTTTTTTTTTACTTTTGCACTGAGCTACATTTCCATCCTTGTTCAATTTTTTTTTTTTTTAATTTGAGACAGGGTCTCTCTAAGTTGCTAACTTGCATATGCTAATCTCAAACTTGTGATCCTCATGCCTTAGCCTGCCTGAGTTCTGAGAGTATAGGCATTTACCACCACTCTTTGCAGTATCATATTTTATCAGAGAAGTCACATAACTTCTTCATGGTCACAAATGTACTCATCACGGGAGTAAAGATTCAGTCCTCGGCACTGTGTAAGTCTAAATCTTGTGCTGTTTTTACCACTGTTTTCTGTCTACCAATTGTAAGGTAGAATTCATCATTTCTGGGACCCCAGTACACACTGTTGTACTCAGTTATCTCTGTTCTGTTTTCCCTACCGGTGTTCATCCAACCTTCGGTTGTCCTAGCCTGACAGCTGAACACACAGGTGAAAATTTAATCTAGCACAAACGTCTTCCAAGTCAAATGAGAGGTTAAAAACACTGAGTGGAAATCAGGAGCATGGACGGGCCAAATTGGGTTTTCCTTTCTGCTCTAACATCTATAGTTCATCTTTTTTTGAGCTGCCTGGTTTTGTAATTGTGCTTATTTTTGTCCTGCATCATACGGAAGCTGCAATTTGTGTTGGTGGGGGGTGGGGGGGCAATGCAGAAAACTTTTGATTAGCTAGGTGAGTATTTCCTTTTTACCCTAAAGAAGATGAAGATAAGGAAGTAAGTGTCCCAAAGCTTTATACAACAGGAGCAATTGCTAATGCAATGATAATCCCTTCCCAGGCATCCACAGGGCCATTCACGTGCGATGGTCAGTTATGTACCAACAGTGCCCATTCTGGGAAGGACGAGCTTTGTGCAAGAGACGATGTCTATGAAATCATTTGCTCATTCATTAAATACCAAAAAGAGTTTAGTAAATGAACACTCTTGGATAAACTAAGGGGTGCGACAAATGATACAAAATCTTTTCTTAAGAGTCTAGTGGACGAATGAGGCAGACAAATCTGACCTGAGTGGGAAGATGCCAAGGGTCTGTTGAAGTCAGAGTTGCTCAGAGGAGGAAGTGAGCACACCTACCCAGACAAATCACTTCCGGGTCCATCCCCATCAGCTGAAGGCAAAAAGCAGGAAGTTGGTCCCTTCTGCCCAGGTCAGTGACATGCTGCCTCAGCAATCACTAGACCTAGCTTTGTAGGGGCACCTCTGTTTGAAGCCCTCCATCAAAAAAAGCACACAGTGTGAAATCCCCAAATCAAGGCCATTCCTAGGCAAATTCAGAACTCCAAAGGACTCACACTTACCCTGTGGTCAGCTCCCCTTGGTAGGTGGGAACTGTTCTGGGTGGTAGAGATGTCAGGAAGATCAGGCTCAGGCCAGGAGCACCCTGGAGCCTCTTCAGCTTCCTCCCTGCAGAGTTTCAGATGTCCTCTCCATAAAAATTACCACTGGGAAAACACAAATAAACTTAACGGATTTAACCGACAGAGTTAAACAAGCAGAAGAGTGCTCGCTTCAGCAGCACATATACTAAAACAAGCAGAAGATAGGATTTCTCTTCATGGGAATAAACTTCTTGAACATGAGAAAGATTTAAAACTGAAGATCCAATAACACCAGAAACCTGGAACAGATTCACAGAGTTGGAGGGAAGGAGGGAACCACCAGGCAGGATGACTCTGTCTGGCAGCTGGGCACTGTGACCCGGCCCTGGAAGGCAGAAGGAAACGCTTGGCTGATATTGGGAATGGGCCCTGCGATGGAACCTGCTTCTGCCACTAAATGTGGCACACAGCAGCCGCCAGTCGAGGGTGTTAAGAAAGGATGACTGAAGCTGGGTGTGGTGGTGCACACTTGTAATCCCAGGGTTCTGAGAGGCTGAGACAGGAAGATCGCAAATTGAGTCCAGGGTGGGCAATTTAACAAGACTTTGTTTCAAAAAAAATGGTGGGTGATACAGCTCAAAAAAGAAGACAATTTCATTACTCTGCTTTCAAAGGGTCACTCTGGTTCTCTGCATGAGTGGAAGTTGAGAGCCCCACCAGAAGGTTCTACCTATTTTTCCCTTGCATAGCAGGGAATTGAACCCAGAGCCTTGATATGCTAGGCAAGCCCTCTTCCCCTCAGCTACACCCTCGCTCGAGGAGATCTATTGGAAGGGGCCATCCACTGGGAGGTGATGTAACATCTGCCATTTTCTAACCGGATGAACTTAGACTCTGGCTTCTTATAATAACACTCCTACCAGAGTTTGTGTAAGGATCCTATTATATGATACTCATATATCATTTATCCATTTAGCAAATCTTTCCACATAAACTTTTGTGGGCCCAGGACCATTCCTAGTGCTGGTGATACAATAGTGAACAAGATGCACAGGACCATGCTCATATACATTTAGATGATAGTTAATTTCACATTTTGATGTAATTTTCTGAATTTTTTGGTTGCAAGCAACAAGCCCAACTTCCTGTAGGGGTAAAGCAAATGGATTGCTTCCTAAGGCTCAGTGTATAATGAGGTCACCCACTGAGGAAGAGCTGTAGAGACCAGGATCTCAGTGTGCAACAGAGATGAATATGGAACCATCAGGACTCCCCCACTACACCTAGCTCTTGTTTCTCCTTATCTCGGCCTTTCTGCATTACTGGTTTCTTTCCCTCCTATTGCAGAGAGAGGACTTGGCCACAGCAGCTCTAGCTTGGCAAGAAAGTGCTTCTTTCTCTCCATATCTGATTAGCAATTCCAGAGAAGTTCCCTGTAGACCCTGCTTAGGTCATCTGCCCACCTCTTGAACTAACCAATCATTGGGGCCAGGAAGATGAAGAAGCCTGATTGGTCAATCTTGGGTCATATGGCCAAGATTAAGGTTTACTGAGTACCTTAATAAATGGCTCCTTCAGAAACACATAGAGATGAGAAGGAGTGTTCCTCAATAGGAGGAAAGGAAGGACTCCAAAATAGCAGATGTCGTAACACAAAAAGCACTTAGTCTAGAGCCTTCCAGGAAGTAACTGTGCAATAAGAAGTAACTGAAGGTAATGATTGTACTCGTTAAGCCTAGGAGAAACAGTACAATTCCTCATTTGTTACCTTCATTATTATTATTGATTCCAATACAATGTCAGGCAAGAAAGTCCACTCATTCTCAAACCAGAAAAAAATCTTTAGTGATGTAAGGGCTATAAGCTGCCTTCCTTCTAACTCAGTATATACAATTCAAGAGCGTCCATAGTGACTGTGATCGTACCGAACCCCAAAGTAGAGCTCTCTACATTTTAAAGTCACTGGAGGACAAATGTATCCAGGCAGTTACTGGCAGGTAAATCGGGCCTGTTTTTTTCTGTGGGCTCAGCCAATGGCCATCAGAGCAATGGCACTCCATATTTAGAGTCAGAGCCACCATTCACGGCCGGGGATCCTAATGATTAACAGACTCTGAGAAGTGAAGAGATTTCTTGCTAAGTCAACTTGATGAAAGGTTTTACGGAAGTGGGTCTAGCTGTGGGTAGTGACGGCCTTGCCACAGCATTGTGGTCCATGGTTCATTTATCTTCCATGTGCTTTAAAATTGGGCCAAAGTTTTGAGCCCAGCTCCAAATATACTTTGTGTACTGCGGCTTCCCTCCCTTCCATCCTTTGTTCTCCCTCACCTGTTTCCTTTCCTTTCTTCCTTCCTTCCTCCCTTCTATCCTGTCTTCCTTCCAATCACTCACACACACACGAACTGAAGCTGAGAAGTCCAGAAAAATATAAAAACCTATGTACTCACCATCTAAAACCAATAAATTTTAGTATTCTGTTGCATTTGCTTCTGATTTTTTTTTGGGGGGGTACCAGGGATTGAACTTAGGACCTTGTGCTTGTGAGGCTGTTATGGTGCCACTGCGCTAAATTCCCAGCCCTGCTTCGGGTTGGCAGACAAAGTTGGAACTCCTTGTACTCTATTTGGGCCTGTTGCCTCCATCCTACCCAGAGGCAGCCATTACCATAAATTTAGTGTGCATCTTTCCCCTCTGTGCATATGTCCTTTAATACACAATAGTTATCTATGAACAATGCAGAGAATTTTTGGAGGACTTTTACCATTTATGTAAATGTCATCATACTGTACTTATTATGCAAATGGATTTTTTGATTCAATATTGTTTTCCATATCAATCTATGTTTTCTTACACACACACACACAAGTGTTAAGTCTTTATAAATGCCATATAACATTTCACCCAGTGATTAGACATTCTGTATATCCATTGTTCTATGAACAGGCATTTAAGTCATTTCCAATTTCTTGTTATTGCAAACAAAGCTTTGGGTTTCACATATGAGTTAAAAAAAAAAAAAACCTTAGCCTAAAGTCCACCAATTCCCTCATGGCAGAAAAGGACTGAAAGAAGTATGTGGTTTTTTTGTTGTTGTTGTTTTATTATAATTGCTTTGTAATAAGAACCCTCTACACGTACTTGCACCAGACTTTACAGTTTGTAAAGCATTGTCTCACCCCTCACTATAGCCCTAAGTTGTAGATACGGTGGTTTTCTTTTTCTGTTTGTTAATTGGGAACCTGAAGCATAAGGGAAGGAAAGGACCCATCTGAGCAACAGCCTTCTTTGGATAATCCAGTTCATGATCTCAGATTTTTTTCTTTATTTGACCAAGTTACCTGTGGTGAGCTGCCACCCTCTTCCGTTTTTTTAAAAAAGCTCATCCCCCTCTGTGGCCACTGATAGTGACCTGAAGACTCTCACATGGACACTCTTAGATTAAGTAAAATGATGACCACAGCCCATAAATAGAGGGCCGGAACTGAGTCCTGGCAGCTGTGGCTGAGTCTGGTCCACAGATGTTTTGTTTGGCTTAGCCAATGTTTTCAAAGAATTGAGACAACTTTTAATAATTGAGACATTTAACATTTAAAAACATGCAGATTTCTGGCTTCTCTTGAAAAACAATCAGGAGGCTCGACAACCTCAGATCTGCGTTCCCACATGGGGACAGTCAGCTAAACCAAGCAGGGACTGTGGGGGGGTGGGAGGGCTGTCCTCTGGGTTCACCACACTCCCCGCCACTCCGTGCTGTCCCTAACACAGGTCTTTGCAGTTATCGCCTGCCAGTGTGCTGACACTGTCCTTTTCCCAAGGTGGAAAAAATATTTTCCTGGGTCCACTTCTCTTTCCAAATGGAAAATCCAGTCAAATCCAGGAGGATCACAAAATTTTTCTTAGACTCAATCTACTTCCATCCTCAGTTCCTACAGGCGTCTCAGTTTGTGAATATGTTGAATGAATTCTTTTTTATGAGATCATTATTTCCCCCCACTGAGAGAACAAGCGAGTCCAACATGGCAGGAATCTTTCTGGAAATAATCATGGCCAGCAATTTCTCAGAGGCCAATTTCTGGCACTTGCTCTGTCAGTCACTATGTTAAGCCCTTTGCATATAGTAATCTAGAGAATCTTCGAAACAGCCTTCTGAGGTGGGTTATCGTTCGCATTTTACAAATGAGGAAGCACAGGAATTGAAAGATCAAGGAATTTGCTCAAGGTTAGCCTTGTAGGAACTTGACCTCAACGGCCTGATCGAGAGTCCAGGCGGGCCACCACTGACTTCCACTAAGATGGACTACTGTGTGTGGTGGGGGTGACACAGACAAACACATTTCTGTGCACATGCAGTCAATGTTTAAAATATTTGTTACAGTAAAAGACACATTGCCACCATTCCCCTCAGTGTACGCCCCCTTGCTTCCAACACGTTTATCCCTTTACTTTTGCCACTTTCTGGAGCAGTTCTGGAAACCCGCTTTCCTGAATGCCTTTAGTTGCCCTGTTGTGGCTGCCTTCATGTCTTGAATGAAGTCAGAATGTTTACTTTTTGTGGTCATTTTGACTTTGGGGGAAGAGCCATGAGTCACATGGTGTCAGATGCATGAATAAGGTGGATGAGAACACAATGCCATGTTTTTATAAGCCTGCCTTTCCAATGGATGGAACCACAACATTCACCGTAGTTTTGATCACATCTTGTAAAGATGCTCACAAGAGACAGCTTGCCAGACTGCTTTATAAAGTGGCAAGGATTAAAAAATAATAATAATAAAGTTGCAAGGATTATGGGATAAGTGTGTTCAAAGTAAGGGGGAGTTTTTTTTAAGGGGATTAGTGGCAATGCGCCTTCTACTGTAATAAAATTTTAACATGGAAACCTCACCATATATTTTGATCACCCCATGTCTAAGCTATAAAACTGGGTCTGAAGGGCAAGCTCACAAAAGAACTGAATAGAAGGATAAGGGTGGCAGAATAGCTTGGACACAGTTCTAGTCCTGATCCATATGGGCAGTCTCTCCAGCCCTCAGTTTCCTGTCTCTAAAATCAGGAGAAATGGTAAAATTAGATGATCTCTCAGCTTCCTCCCAACTCTACTCCTACATGGTTTTCTTTCTACCCACTCTTTCAAGCTGTCTTCCTCAGATGAGCTGTAGCCAAGTCAGAGTCCTGTGTCACTTGGAGGAGCAAGAGAGCTCTGCCCAAGATGGTCTCTCCATTGGGTGTGCCAGGGACCAGACTGTACCACTCCCTATGGGGAACTTGTACCACTGTCAGTTAGTAGCACACAGAGACACCCAGCCAAAGTCCAACTGGCTTGCTACTTCTCTCTTGGATTTTTCTTGGAAAGCCAAAGGTGTTAGCTGCTTTAGCTTCTAGCAGCTGAGAAGTATTCAGCCTTGGAAAGGGTGAGACCTACTCCTGGCTCCTGCTGGGTGACCCTGTACCCTATCAGTGCTCTGATTCCCATGTGACTTGCCTTCTCTGTGATTCAGTTACCTTATCTGCTTGCTTCAGCAACTGCAGAGTGCTGTGCAAAAGGCAGAGGTGATTGGCATTATTTGTGTAGATTTATTTGTGTAGACATTATTTGTATCAATTTCTCATGAGACTGTGTCCAAGACCAAGGATCTCAGAGAGAGAGAGAGAGAGAGAGAGAGAGAGAGAGCTGCACAGAGTGAGGAAGATGAAGCCTGGTGAACGCAACCCTGGGGCCTTGTATTCTTTGGGGTTCTCTAGAGGAACAGAACCAAAAGAATTATATAAGTTTACAAGATCAGAGGCAGGAGAGTCCACAGTGGCCACCTGCACACTGGAAAGATGAATGACCTAATAGCAGTTTGGTCTAAGAACTTGGCTGCAGAACAAGATCTCTCTTGATCTTCTTGATTCCCAAGGATATAACACCATCCAAGACCAGAGCCCTGGACACTCCCTCAAGAATGGCTGTAGAAGTCTGCACTAGAAGGCTGGAGAAACTCGAGTCTGATATCCACAAGCGATGGCAGCAAAAGACGCACCCCTTCATGCAGAATGGAGCGCCTTAAATGGGCACCTGCTTCCCTTTTGTTCCACCCAGGCTACAATCCTATTGGACGTTGCAGCCACAATCAGGGTGGGTCTTCCCCCCTCAGTTTCCGGTTTACATGCCAATCTTCCCTGGAAACACCCCACAAATACACTCAGAAGTGTGCTTTACTAATCTGGAAAGTGTTTATTAATCCAGTCAATCTGAGATTTCTCAATTAACAGGCACAACCATGCCGGAGTTTACTGGAGAGAAGGCAGCAAGGAAGGCTTCATTCCTGCCGTGACCATCACATTCGGTGCAAGTCTCCCCAGCCCCAACACCTTACATCCACACTCCAATCTCTAGAACCAGTGCCACTGTTAGGCTATTTGGTAAAAGGGACTCTGCAGATGTAAGTACATTTGCAATCCTTAAAATCAGAGATTATCCTAGAGTGTTCAAGCTGCTCACTCAACCAGTGAAATTTCTCATTGCTTTCAAACCAGTGGTCTTTCTCTGGCAGGAGTTAGAAAGATGTAGAAGTCTGCAGTATGGAAACCTGGGATGGGTCTGACCCGCTATTACAGGAAGGCACCGGCTGGCAAGCAACAAAAGGCCACACAGGCAGCCTTGGGGGGCAAAGAAAGAGCTCTGGCTGATGGCCAGTGAGGATGTGCAGCCTCAGTCGCAAGGAGCTGAGCTGGCCAACAACTTGAATGGGTGTAGAAGCAGAATTTTTACCAGAGCTTCCAGGTAGGAACCAGGGAGCCAACTCATGTGAGAGACACTGAGCAGACAACCCAGCTGAGCACTGCAGGGCTCAGACTCCTGACGCAGAGACCTGGCGTGATAAATGGAGCTGCCTTTGCCCCACCCAGGCTGGGGTCCTTTTTCGTGGCAGCTTTGGAACATGGATGTGGATCTGCTGTTGCAGGTTGTGGCCAGTGAGAGAGAATGGTAGTGTATGGCCTCACAAGGTTCCACATTATGTGGGAAAATGGTCCAGACAGGAATGGATGCGGCTTAATGGAGGTGTTCCTAAGACTCAGACTTTGAACTAGGTGTGATGGCATATCTCTGTAACCCTAGCTACTTATGAGACTGAGACAGGAGGATCACAAACTCACATTCTTCCTTAGCAACTGAGTAAGACCCTGATTCAAATGAAAAATCAAAAGGGCTGTGGTGTTGCTCAGTGTGAAGGCCCTATGTTTAATCCCTTGTATTTTTTAAAAATCAGACTTAGAAATTTTATAGACAGCTAAGTTAGATGGGAATTAATATACAGCAAGAAAGGGATTCAAGGAACTTAGCGCACAAAAATACAAAGACATCAGAATTGTGGATGGAAGCAAAGCTGAAGAGAATCAGGCCTCAGGATGGAGAAGCAATAGCAGGGCCTACATTGCCTTCTTAGAGATAAACAGCAACTCCTGCCGTTAACACCACCTGGCCCCATGGCTTAGACATCAGGTGCACAGGTAAATAACCAGAGCGTCTGGACTCACACTTCCCTCTCTACCCCAAAATGCACTTGTACTCTTGCTATGTGACTCGTTTCCCCATTGGAGCAATATTAGCTAGGCAGCTTTATTTAGAATCCTATATGCTGACCGTAGTTTGACCCACGTTCTACCCACATTGTGATTTTGCTGTATAAATGACTCCTGGACAAAGGGCCTTTGTGGCCACCCCTTCAGGATCCCTCATGGAAATTGAGCAGCTGTTCTTTCCCTTATTTCCAATAAAACTCTCCAGATTCTCCTTTGGTCTGCGACTTTGTTCCTTGATGTCGTAAGACTACAAACCTGGCACATTTGGTGTCTAATAGGAGTTCTGCTTCTCCTGTATCAGAACCAGATTTGGAGGTGGAGGAGGGAGCTCCCTCTGGGTGGGTGAGGTTCTTGCTGCTTCTCAGAAGCTCCAGGAAGAGCACTTGGGGCTGAGATGACCTTGCTGAGCAGAGGTGGGGATGTCAAGGGAAAACCGTCTTTGCATTCAGGAAGCATCCCCAAGTTCACGAGCACGCCAGAGAATCAATACCGCTCTTCAGTGAAAATGATAAATGATTATATGAATATTTCACATTTTCCTCCCATTACATAGTTCCTCCACATCTGAAAGGCTACAGAATTCACATTGGGAATGTAAACGGTCAGATGAAGGGGATGTTTGCAGACTGACATTCTTCCTCCACGGCCGCACAGTCGTGGTACATCAAGCCCTTCTGCCCAGCTGTCCTTGTTGCATTCTCAACCCGCAAATCGAGGCTGAGAGGATTCTGAGTAGCACCTGGGTGACAGATGTCTGTGCTGACTCAGTTTGGCCCAACAAACGCATCTACTGTGTGCCATGCCCTCGAGAGGGGCAGAGGAGGTAGGATGAGGGCACACAGAGGATCGCAGGGAGCTGGGGCGCTATGACTGAGCGGGAACCAGGAAGTTCCCTCCCTGACTTGCTCTCATCATGACCTCTGTATACAGGGCGATGCTCTGCTGGTAGCTGAGGGACCAAAACTCATGCTCTTCTTCCCGGCACTCACACCTTTATTGGACCAGTTCCAGCACTCTGGTCTGTGTTCCACTGCTCATACCTGCTGTTCTGGGTGCAGTCACTTTTGCTGGAGTCTGAGCCTGACAGTTTATAAAATCTAACATAGTCCCTGTCCTTGGACTTGCAGTTGCCTTTCAGGAATTGGTTCCTTAGAAGTAATACAGATGTGCATGACGATGCATGCCCAGAGTTATCAACACAAAGTTGGAGACCATCTGTGTACCCACCAATAGAAAACTGATTGCTCAAATTATCATGTATCCATAGCATGAATATCTCTAACCATTTAAAATAATGTAAATCCACACTTATGGGAAGGGAGTCAACTTACAATGCAGGAAGGAATTCAGTTTACAAAATAATATAATAATACCACAGTTAGGAAAAATAACCTATAGTAATCTAAAACCTATATAGTATCTAGAATTTGTATCCTGAATTAACAGTCCCTTTTCCCTTTAGACTTAATTATAAACTAAAACAACAAGGTTGCATTACTTTTAAAACCAGAATTTATAATTCCAACAAATTTGAAAACTCTTCTGCATCCTTCAGTGCCCCTCCAGAGGCCACCACCCTCAGGAGCTATCCCGGCTGCCTGGAGTCGCAGTTTCTCTCGCCCTGTCCTCAGATAACATTCTCGGGTCTCTATTTTGGCCCTTATCGTGGCTTCTTTTGCGTCCGTCGTTACCCTTCTTCTGCATTTCGAACTTGCAGTATCCTTCATAGCGGTGTCTGCGTCTCATTCTGTTGGAGGAGCTCAAGCACAGTCGTTGCACATCACACATGTCAACCACTGGGGGACATCTCTGACCCTGTGGCTTAGAGCCATGGGAACGATTGATCCTACATTCCACTGTGCCCGGGGCTGGTCCAGATCACAGCACCTAAGGCTAAGCAATGATAATGGACCAGGCCAGGAAGTCTGCAGAAGAAAGAAATGCCTTTGACTTTCTCTGTCCATCTTTATCTAGTCAATTTGACCCTCAGATCTCATCTCCCGGAAACCAGTTTTTAGGCCACACAAGCGAGGTAAGATTTCTCTCACACACCGAAACATTATGGTCGGTCAGAAAGAAAATAGCCCGTGTGCTTGCACAATTCTTCACTGTTTAAATAAACTGTAGTTCAGACCACACCCAAGATACAACACATGACTGCTTCCTGTTGCTGGTGCCTCTTCAGTGACGCTAGAGGCCTTCTTCCCTAGTGAGCTAGGCACAGCCAGCTGACATTCTTATACCAACTAAACATGAGTAGGGAGCCGGAGATTTAGCTCAGTGGTTCTAGCAAGTTCGATCCCCAGTACCAAAAAATAAAAATAAATAAATAAATAAACAAACGTGAGTAGAAATGATATTGTGGAGCAGAAACTTTTTTTTTTACAGTAACAGCTATGATTTATTGAGCACATTTATATGCGAGAACCCATGTTTAACATTTTACATGCACTGTCTCCATTATCCAAAGAATTGTAAGGATACAAGTTCCAGAAACCAAATCTCAGCAAACTGACTTCCCTTAGCAAGGTGATGATCCCTCAATATCTGACCCAGGATTCCAACACAGCATTGTCTATTCCAACACAGAGCGTTGGACTATTGGGCACATTGAGAGACCATGTCATGTAGAAAGAAAAATTTATTGGTGCCATTTCAGCCCAGCCCTGCCTGAAAATGGAAGACAGAGTGGGATCCAAGAAAGCACAAGACTCAGGCACCACTCAAGAGCCCACGTCTTCTTAGTGTGCTGTCAAATGAGTTGGAGCTTCTTGGAAAATGACACATCTTACAGATGTAAATATTTTTTCCAGGTACATTATTAGGAAAACACGGGAGGGGACCCCACAGGATGGTGGAGCCTCAATTTCACCCAGAAGCAGAAAAGAAAAAATTTCAAAGCGAGTCTCTCTCTAGAATAAATAGAAACTTTAGAAGTCCACGTGCTTCAGCATTTTCTTTTCCCTCTGACTTCCTCACCAGCAGGATCCCAGATAGGAGCTGCTCCACCAGCTGGAATCCCAAAGTGCAGGTGGCTTGAGGGCAGCTGAGAGAACCCATGATAGACACAAAGCATCAGGGAGAAAGAAACATTTGTACTTGTGGCTCACTTGTGTCAGGAAAGGGGCTTCTTTTGTTACTCCAGCATAAGTATTCCTGTCCCTCCAAATCTCCAGGAATACTTGGAGGCTGCCTCCTCAGCTTCCACATTTCTGCCTCTGCCTAATTCATATCTTGAGTGACAACCAGCTCCACCGTGTGATGCCCCCATCTCACCCACACAAGTGCTTTACGCACGCGTACAACTTTGACTTCGGTTTGGGGACGATGGAAGGTCCTTATCTGCCCCATCACAAAGAGCTTCACACTGAGAACTGCAACCTGGTCACTGGGAATCCAGTTGAGTCCCTTGTGTCTGCCAACCCCAGATTTTCCTTTTTTTTTTTTTTTTTTTTTTT
>NW_022900948.1:29931000-29986888 GCF_012274545.1 Fukomys damarensis | reverse complement strand
TTTTTTTTTTTTTTTTTTTAATGCAGAACACATGGCTGTCTGGGAGGTTTCCTTCCTGCTATTGCTGCCACAGCTGCCACTTTCCCTAAACATCTTCACAATGCCTTTTTTTTTTTCTAAAATGTAACAGTTCTTTCCCTCAGACGAACAGCAGACTCTGCTACTGAAGTTATTTTTCCTACCATATGCATAAAAATAAATAGAAGGACATTTTCTCTCACGGTACCCCAGATCTAGAAGGGACACACATTTCTGAGGACCCAACTGGAATTTATCCACAGCTGAAGGCCATGAACGAAAAGCTCTGTCTCATGGAGAAACATCTATAAGTAGGCTCTGACAAAAAATTTCAATGATGTCTCTTGATGAAAGCATTGGGAATGTGTAGTTCTTTCAGAATTTCAAAAGTAAATTATACTAAAACACATTTTAATGAATCCTGTCTCCAAAATTTAAAGGAAACCTTTCAGCTATCCAGTGGATCCTTGACTCACAATCTCAATTTGTTCACAAGGGCTGGTTGTAACTCAGGTTGGTCAACTGAAGGCTCATGCTCCTCTACACAGCCTGCAAGTGTTTCTCCTGTATACTGGTGGATCTCAGTGTCCTTAGAGAGACATTGGCTCAGGGTTTCTCCATTAACCTTATACAGGAAAGGACATTGTAATGTTCTGTCCAGAACTCTTTAAATCTATATCTGAGACCATCTGGAAGCACAAAGTGGCTGGTATTTGGGTCATAACTCAAGTCTTTGGTCATAAGTTAAAACTAAAATTCCAGCCATAACCCAGGTTCTTTGTATGTCAGGCCAGTCGTAACTTAGAGGGTCCACTGTATTTATAGAACAGACCTAGGTCCAGGCAAGAGCAAAATCATAGATAGTACTGTGAATGGGGGAGGAACAAGTCATCTTCCTTACCACTCTTGAGTTTATCAGTGAAACAAGGAGAAAGTCAGGGGGTGGTGAAACCTGTGGTTGAGAAAAGGCCACACATGAGAGGGTCCCCAGACTAAGTGCATCTTTAGGGAACACAATAGACTCAAATTAAGAACTAGAGCCTTGAAGAATGCAAATCTCCCAAACAAAACATAATTGAGCAGAGAAATGGTACTTGATCCCATAAATAATCCACCATAATTAGACCATATCAACAGTTCCTATTAAAGAGACATCAGGAAGTCTGGTGAAATTGAGTTCTTAATTAAATCCTCATCAGAATGACTGGTACCCATGTCCTCCACATCCCACTTCCCCAAGTCTCAAGGGAGGGCACATCAGGTAACAACTGGGTTCTGTGTAATCACATGAATGAATTCTACCCCTGCTCTTAATTTCTGGACCCTGATCTTCAAAGAATCCTGGCTGAATCTCAACATTCCCAGAGAGTAGTCATTCATGCAGCTGTCTTTCAATTGTGTGTGTTTCTTAGTGCTAGGGTTCAAGCATTTGGATAACACATTGATTACTTCCTCTATTTTCTTTCTCTCTTTCTCTCTCTCTCTCTCTCTCTCTCTCTCTCTCTCTCTCTCTCTCTCTCTCTCTCTCTCTCTTTCTTTCTTTCTTATACCAGGAGTTGAACCCAGGGCCTTCACACTGAACTGCACCTTTAGCCCTCCCTTCTTTTTATTTATCTATTTGTTCATCTGTCTGTCTGTCTGTCTGTGACAGGGTCCCCCTAAGTCATTAAGTTGCCCAGGCTAGGCTCAAACTTGCAGTCCTCCTGCCTCAGCCTCCCAGAATGCTAAGGATTATAGGTATGTGCCACCACACCTAGTCTGTTTACCTTCTCTTAATTATGCTTCTCTGCTCAACACTTGCCTCAACCTCCTAATATCTACAGAGCAAAGTCCACCCTCCTGCACCTGGAATTTCAGAAGAAATTACAACTTCAACACTTTCGTCTTCATCCCCTCAACACAGATTTTTTGTTTAATTAATTAATTAAATTTTTGGTACCAGGGATCACACTCAGGACCTTGTGCTTGTAAGGCAGGCAACGGGCACCACTGAGCTGAATCCAGGCCCTTTAATTTCATTTTTGACTCCCTTTTGCTGATTCCATCTACTAAGCCTGGAATGTCCTTTTTTTTTTTTTTTTTAAGTTCTCTGACCACCAGAAGCTGGAAATATTTTCATCCAGGTCCCCAGCCATGCATACGCCTCAGCCCTTCTCAGCAGCCTGTGATCTGTGGAGCCATTGAAAAGCCTCTGTCTCTAGATTCAGTGATTCCATGCTCCCTTGGCTGTCCTCCTAAGTCTTTGACCACTGCTCCGTAGTCTCCTCCTCAACTCTTCATCCCCTGCCCCATCCAAATGTTGTGACCTCCCTGGGTTTGCTCCTTCTCTCTGGCTCTAGACCTTATCTTGGTGCCAGTGACTCTCCCTTCTGTGTCTCCAGCCCTGACCTCCATCCATAGCTCCAAATCCAAAGACCCAGCTGCTTAATAACATTGCACCTGGACCTCCCACGGCATTTCAAACTGAAAATGCCAGAATCTTCTAGAACTACCTCCCTGTGCTGCCCACCCCTCCACCACCAGAGCTCTGCCTCCTGTGTGCTCTTGCTCAGTGAGAACCACCCTCATCATTCGGGGACACGACTCAGACTCCAAACCTGGACATCTCTCTCCCTTGCCCTCACCTTAATCCTTCTAAGTCAGGGTTGGCAAACTGTCCCAAAAGGGCTAGAGAGTAATATTTTAGGTTCTGAGGAGCATGTGGCTTCTGTCATGACTGCTCAGCACAGCCCTCTCTCCTGCTTTAAGCACCAGTGCCAGTGCTGGGCAGTACAGGTGGCTGGCGGTATGATTCCCCAGCAGTCAGCAGAGGCCTGTTTGGGTCATTTCCCAATGTCTTATTGGTTTTTAAAAATAGAAAATGGGTACGTATGAAGTGTGGTAAAAGTATGGTGAATGTTTAAATCTTAAAGTTTTCACTACAATAAAAGGCACATTGCCATTAATTCCTCTCAAAACACCCCCACCCCCCCATTCAGACACATTTATCCCACCATTTGGGCCACTTTTTGAAGCAGTTCTGGAAGTGCTCTTTTGTTGCCCTGTTGTGGCGTCCTTGGTGTCCTGAATTGATTAAAAACATTTACCTTTCATGATCATTTTGACTGTGGGAAGAGCTACAAGTCACACAGCACCAGATCTGGCGAAAAAGTGGATGAAGATGCTTTCACCAGCCACCTTTTTGTTGGATGGCACAGGGAAGACGTAGTATTTTTTTTTTTTATCACACTTTGTATACACACTCAGGATAGAGGCAAGAACAACGGGATAAGTGTGAGGGGGAGTGTTTTGAGGGAGATCAATGGCAACATGTGTTTTACTAGAATAAATTTTAAAAATTTAAATATTCATCACATATTTTGATTGTATGATACAAAATTGTAAGACATAAAAATATATCTAAAAACCCTGCCTAGCCACTCGGTCCCGTTGATAGAGGATCCACTCTTAGCAGCTCCATGCTCATCTTCCCAGAGATGATTTATGCATCCCAACCATATACAAATGATAGCATATTATATCCACAGTTCTCAGGCTTGCTTAAATGTATTTTTCTTCTTTTATCCCTACTATCTACATTACACTCTCATACGAACGTTCTATGTTTTTCTCAATATTAAAATTAGCGTTTTTTCTTTCTCTTTTATTATTTAAATTTTTAAATGTATGTGCAATATCCAAGTCCTATAAAAGATTTAAAAATAATATCATGTATATTCATACTCTTGCCACCCAGCTTAATGAATTAAGCATTGCCAACACAGCTAAATCCCTTTAGCCTGTATTCTTCTAGAATCACCTCAACCCTGCTCCCTTCTAGAAGCATCCAGTAATCTGGACATGATAGTTATTCCCAAATATTTCCTTGTACCTTTGTTACATAGGTTGCACCTCCAATAATTGTGTTTTTGCATGTTTAAAAGCTTCATAGTATCATTTTATATGTAGTCTTCTGCCGTTTTCTTTTGTCACAGAAAATGCAACACATCTTCTTTTTAAAGATACGTTTGTGAAATTTATCCATGTCAATAATGTGTGGTTCCTGGCCCACTATCTCACTGTGGTACAGTATTACGTTGTGTTAGCATTCTACTATTTCTTTATCCCTTTCTGTTGATAAATAGTCAGATTCTCATTCTTTGCTATCACAATATGGCTGTGGAGACTACATTTATACACACTTCCTAAAACAGAAAAGCAGTTTTGCCAGGCTACATGATGAAAGAGCTGGGTATGGAGTCTGTACACCTCTAAGTTCCTAAATGATGTTCTCCAAAGTGCTTGCACCAACCAGCTCACATGCCCCAGCAGTATATAGGCTCCTAATGCTTCACCTTCTTGCCAGCACTTAGTGCATTAGGCTATATTGGTCAGCTTTCTGTTACTATAACAAAATACCGGAGATAATCAACTTAAAATGAGGAAAGGTTTATATTGGCTCACAGCTTCAGTGGTTTGGGTCCCTGATCAATTGGTCCTGTTGTTTTGCACCTGTGGTGAGGCAATATATCATGACAGGCAGAGTGTGGTGGAGCTCACCTCATGTCAGCTAGGAAGCAAAAAGAGAAAAGGAAGATGGGTGAATCCCAGTGTTTTCTTCAACGGCACACCCCAATGGCCTAACTCCCTCCCACTAGGCTTCACCTGCCAAAGGTTATACAAGCCCTAATAGTGTTACAGGCTGGGGATCAAACCTTTGACCCATGGGTTATTAGGGGATATTCAAGATCCGAACTGTAGCTCAGACATGCTTGGCAGGAAAGATGATGCACTCAGATGGGAGCATTGTGGGGAGATTATTCACTTTGTTGTGAACTGAGTTAAACAAGACATTGTGAGGCATTCACACTGGGGAGCCATAATAGCCCAGGGCCTGAAGTTAGACATAGGGGTGTGTGGGACCAGAAGAGCTGTGATCATGGGAAAGGGTGATCACAAAGAGCTGGGCCTTCAGTAGGGCACCACCATCATTGTTGACCTGGAGCTGAGTGGGGAAAGGAATCCCAGATTGACTCCTCCCAGCCTCCATTTTCTGGAGGGAGAAGGTTACAGAATAATCTGGAGGGGCAATGTAAAAAGCATACCTGGCAGTAGGTATCATAAGACTTTTAAATTATTGCCTAGCTGATAATGTAAAATTGTATCTCGTTAAGGTTTTGTTTTGCATTCTTCTAATATCTTATGATGCTGAGCATCTTTTCATGTTTATTGACCATTTAATATTCTCCTCTGCAAATTGCCTCTTTTTATGCTTTGCATAAATTATTTTCTTTTGGCTTGCCTTGAAAATTGATTCATAGATGTTCTTTAAATATTCTGCATGCTAATTCCTTTATGGACATATGTGCTACCTTAGTTACTTTTCTCTTGTTGCTGATACAAAATACCTGACACCCAAAGTTAAAAGGGGGAAAGGTTTATTTGGCTTACAATTCATACAGGTTTCAGTCCATAATCAGCTGGCTCTAAGGCAGGATGGCATGGCAGACAGGCCTTGCATAAGAAAAACATTTCATGGTGGCCAGAAAATAACAAAAGCAAGCAAGCAAGGGAGGGGGCACCTCAACAAAGTCTTTCTACTTGGGGCACATAGCACTCATACTCTTAATCCTAGTGCCCTTGAGCCTAGCATCACATCATGAATCAATCCCAGAAAAAAGCCTTACTTGTGACTTTATGAGGCTATAGAAAGGGGGCATCTAAGCACAAGCCATAACATGTGCAGTTTTTTACCTCTTTATAGATTTTGGGGTGAAGAAAGTTTTAAATTCTAATGTTGTTGAATTAATTAATTCTTTTATAATTATGCTTTGTTTATCCTGCTGAAAAAAATCCTTTCTTCTTGTGAATTCATAAAGATATTCTATACTTTATTATAATACCTTGATTTTTGCTTTTTTTAGTATTAGGTTTTTAATCTCCTTGGAACTTATTTTTGTATGTGGTATAAGATCCAGCTCTGACTTTTTTAACGTGAATTACAAATTGTCCTAGCACCACTATTTGTTAAATAGTTACCTTATTATTCCCAGCTGATTTGCATTGTCAGCTCTGTTGCCTAGCAAATTTCCATTTAAGCATTGGTTTGTTTTCAGGCTCTCAATTTTGTTCCACTATTTATTTCTCTACAACTGTCAAAAAACACATTTTTAATGACTGTAGCCCTGAAGAATACAGGAACATCAACCAGGATAAATCCTGCTATCCCTTTCTTCTTTAGACCCTTCTTAAAGCCCTTTCGTCTCTCCCCTATAAATTTTTGGATTAAGTTTTTTAGGCTCTGCAAAATAGTCTATAAGGATTTTAAATGAAGCACATTAAATTTGTAAATTTATTTGAAGGACATTTCCACTATCAATATGATATCAGAAATAATAAGTCTTTATTATTCATGGACATGGTATATATCTCCACTTATTTAGAATGGTCTCTAACTTCTTCTAATAAGTAAACAATTATTTGCAACTGCTATGCACAAATCAGGTGAGATTTACTCCTATGCATTTTGTGTCCTTTAAACTATCACAAACTTTACAATTTTCATTTTCTAATCTCTGTGGCTGGTGCAGAGGAGATTAATATCTTAGATATTAAACTTTATATCCAGAAACCTCTAAAAATTATGAGTTATAACAATTTATGTGAAGATCTCTCTTCGTTGACAATAATTTACTGTGCAAGTAATGATAGTTTTATTTCATTCTTTCCAAGTTTCTTACATTGTATTTCTTTACTTTGTCTTAATGGTTTGGCTAGGGTGGGAGTCTTTGCCTTTTCCCTGATCTCAGTGTGTTACTTCTAATATTTTACCATTAAACGTGCTTGCTGTATGTTTTTGTCCCTTTAGGAGGCTGAGGAAGTTCTCCTCTCTTCCTCTTCTTCCCACATATTTTTATACGAACAAGTGTTAAATATTTTCAAGCGATTTTTGCATCTATTGAGATGATCATACACTTTTTTTCCTTTAATGTGAACTGTCTTTGCATTCCTGAGATATAAACACTTTAATGAATGTATACATTTGTACATATGTGCACTTGGTTTGCAAATGTTTTTTATGTTTTCATATTTCTATTTATGAGTGAGGATGGTGTGTAATCTTGTTCCTCATGATGTGCATCAAAGTGTTGGCAGCCTCATACCATGAGCAGCTCATGCCTGCCCCTTCACTTGTTAGACTCAGGAAGACTTTGTGTGAGGCCAGAATTGTTACTTGCAGATTGTTAGAGGGCATTACTAAAATCGTGTGGGCCTAGTGTTTTGAAGGTAAACATTTAAAAATATTGATATGTTTTCTCCAATCAACAATAAACTCCTAAGTTTTTCTATTTTTTTCTAGATTCAATGATAAATAATATTTCAATAGGAAATTTTATGTCGTATTTAATGCTCAAATTTCTTTGCATAAGGCTACTGCTATTACTATAGTAATATTACCATTATACTATTGTATTACTATTACTATTGCATACTATTTATGCATACTATTCTCTGTTACATCTGCAGCTGTTTCCATCTATTCATTTGTAATAAACCATATTTGTATCCTCTCATTTTGCTTTATTAATCTTTCTGGAAGTTTTTCTATGCAGTTCATCTTTTAATCTTCTTCATTACGTAGTTCTCAACTTTATTAATTTCTCTTGTTGGCTTTCTTTTTTCCTCTCTTCCCTGTTTTGCTTTGGATTATTTTTAACATTTCTTCTTTTCTGTGTAAAGTTTTTTGTTGTTGTTGTTTTTGTTTTTTTTGTACCAGGGATTGAACTCAGGACCTTGCACTTACCAGGCAGGTGCTGTGCTGCTGAGCTACATCTTCAGCCCATAAAGTTTTAAATCATCAATCCCCATATATACACATTTTCAGTAGTTTTATTATGATATACCTACATGTATTTTTTCATATTCATATGAGTTGGAGTTGGTTGAAATTCTTGAATCTGTACATTTATGTCTTTCACCAAATTTGTAAAAATCTCAACTACTATGACTTCAAATTTTTTTCTGCCCAATTCTTATGTTCTCTTTCTGACACACTAATTTCCCATCTGTTAGACCTTCTGATATAATCCCATAGTTCCCTATGGCTCTGATCAACTTTTAAATAATAATCGCTAGCTTTTTTAATAGTTTTAGGTTTATAGAAAAATTATGACAATGGTACAGAGTCCCCATAGATTCCACACCCAGCATCTCTTGGTATCAGCATCTTATATTAGTATGGTATATTTGTTACAGTTAAAGAGCCAGTATTGATACCTTATTCTAAACTATTAAATTTTCTCAGTTCTTTTTTTCTTTTCAGCACTCACCCAGAATACTGCTTTATAATACTTATCGTACCTCCTTTGTTTCTTTGGTGTGACAGCTTCTCATATTTTCCTGGTTTTGGATGGCCTTGGAAAGAGTTATGTAGAATGTCCCTCAATTGGGATGTGTCTGATTGTTCTCTCATGATTATACAAGTGATATGGGTCCCAAATTGCATGATAGTAAGGTACATGCTGCAGTCACGACTTAACACTGTTAATATCAACCTTGTTCTCTTAGTGGAGGTGGTGTTTGTCAGGTGTCTCCACTGTGAAGTTACTTCCCACACACATAAGGAAGGAACTCACTACACACTGCCCATACCTCAGGAGGGGAGCTATGCTTCCTCACTGTGAGAATGAGCCACTACATAAATTATTGGGGATTCTGTGCAGAGTTCTTGCCCCTCCCATTGACTTATTAATCCATTCACTGGTATCAAATGGATTCATAGATTTTTATTTTCTAGTCTGGGTTGTAATCAGATTATTTCTACTCTGGGTGATCAGATTATTTGTTTTGTCTACTGGGAGCTCTTTCTGTTGACTTTTGACCTACTCCCATTACTGTGGGATTCTTTTTATTTTTCAGCATTATTAGATATTTCAGGACACAACAAGAAGATACTGTCTATGGGCCAGAAAACTGGCCCTGACAAGACATTGAACCTTCCCTAATCTTGGACTTCCCAGCCTCCAGACTGTGAGAAATAAATTTCTAATGTTTATAAATTCCCCAGTGTGTGGCATTTTGTTATAGCAGCCCAAGAGGGCAACTTGGGCAGCTAGTTAAAATACTGAAGATATTTAATGTCTCTAGCTTCTGTTGCCTCACAAAAGGTGAAATGAGGATGATAATTCTAGTCTCATAAAGTTGTTCTAAGTGTTAACTTATATAACCTGTTCTCAGCCTGGTACCTGAACCAAACTAGATAATCAGCAAAACTGGTAGGGACTATCCTTATTTATTTACTGCATATTTGGGTAAAACTTAGGCGCTACTAATTTGGACATTTTATGCATTTTTATTGCCTTGTTTACAATGGTTCTGAATAAAATTTCTAGATGGAATACTGGAGAAGATTTTTTTTTTTTGAGACAGGGTCTCACAATGTACTTGAGACTGACCTGGAACTCACTATGTAGCCCAGGCTGGTCTTGAACTCACAGCGATCATCCTGCCTCAGCCTCCCAAGTGTTGGGATTACAGGCATGTGCCACCATGCCTGGCCTATGGAGAAAATTTTTTAATATTACGTGATTTTTTTTAAAATCAAACACACTATTAACTAAAAAATATTCAAGAATATATGTGAAGATAGGATCAATTCTGTGGTGGTCAGAGCTTTAGTGAGAGAACTCCTATCCAAGCCCCTGTAATGTATGAGGGTCTCAGTACTACTGCATCATTTCCTAAAGATATTTTTGCCTAGAAGTGTTTTTCACTAAATGTTTTTCAGTGTGTTGGTGGGGCATTTTTTAAAAAATAGCTTTTGCCAAAAATAGCACAGTTTGATTCGTCATCATTTAGACAAATATGCAATGAAACTGGCAGTAACTTTGAAAGCCCTCTTAACTACATTGATATACATTTGTTTTACCTCTGGCAGGGTTTAAGAAAAAAAACTACTAAAGGAATATTAAGTAAGTCCTTAGACTCCCAGAAGAGCCTCATGCAGCACAAAGCTGGTTCAAGTCATGCCCCAGTAGGGGTCCCCAACATCTACATGTATAGCTACTAGCACAGACCCTTCCACTTGCACTTCTGGCCCCAGTGACACTGGTGTTACTGTCACTGTGTGCCTGGGAACAATTCAGCTACCACTGCAGTCCTATTGGATTTCTCTGAAGTCCCTATGTCTTTGCATCACTGGTTTGTAATTGAAAGGCGGGTTGGTGTACTAGGTCCTTAAGAGACAGGTAATATATCCTAGCTGCAAGGGAGGCAGGGAGAGGACATTTTTGTCACTCATCTTTTCAGGATGAAAGGTGCACTCTGTCTCACAGAGATGCAAACACTCCAACTATAGATACAGCCATACCTTATTTTATTGCACTTTGCAAATATTGTGCTTCCTACAAACTGAAGCTTTGTGGCACTGAGTCAAGCAAATCTGTTGGCACTACTTTTCCAACAGCTCAGATGACTGTTAATATATTTTAGCAATAAAGTACTTTTAATCTAAGGTGAATGCTCTTTAAAAATATAATGCTACTACCATTTTATGGACTACATAGTAGTTCCATTTAATATAACTTTTATATGTACTTGGAAACCAAAAAAATATGACTCACTAAATTGTGATATTTACTTTATTGCTGTTGTCTAGAACTGGACATTTAGCATCTCCAAGTTGAGCCTAAAACAGAATGCAGACTATGATTTGGGTCCAAAACAGAAATTGAAGAATCAGCATTAAGCACCCATATTTCAAAGAATCAGGAACAATGGATCAAGACACCCTTCAGGGCTTAAAAAGCAGCAAGACCGGTCCTTGCCCACTCCATCTAAGCAGAATGCAGAAGAGGAAATTACTAAAATACTTATTTTTGACTTAATGAGAACAGTGATGTTTTTACCTTTCACGCCCACCTTTTGAGGGAGAGGGAGGGGCCCTGAGAGAGAGAGAGAGAGAGAGAGAGAGAGAGAGAGAGAGAGAGAGATGCTCCTCATCCATCCCCAAGGCGAGTGATCTAGAAGTTATGTCAAGAGACACACTCTGTGGGGTGTTTTGCCAGGGGACAGTTGAGGGAAACAATGGAGACAGGCTAGAGCTGGCCTCCTGGTTTTGAGAAGTGACAGTGGGGAGGACCTGCAAAGGCCATTGGGAGCACTCTCGGTGCTCCACATGGAAACCTGTATTGTGCATATAAGGGCGCTGATGGTCACTCAGGGCTGGCGAGAAGAGGCAGCAACTGCCAGCCCAGAGAGGATCACAGTCAGAAGGAGCAGAGAAGGGGAGTGTGCCCCACTGCCCACTCTTCTCAGAGCCCCAACACCAGAGGCATCAGGCTCAAAAAGGAAAGTTGGAAGCACCCAGAAGCAAACCTTGAGCCTCCTGCTTAAGCTCTGATGCTGGAACAGGATGAGGAGGAGAAGGACAATCACATCTGCCTGCCTCAGGGCTACGAGCCACAGGTTGGGCCTGCTGTGAGGTTGGGTGAGCACCGACTCTCCCTTAGCCTGGGCCAGGCCTGCCCTTCTCACACCCACAAGGGCCAGTGGCCAGAGGTCTTTCTGAGATGTCAGCAAGAGGCCTGCTACTAGAGGCAGGAAGAAAAGGGAAGTGAAGCTGCTTCAAAACTAGAGCCCTATCAATTCACACTGCTCTGTAGACCAGTTACTGTCAGAAGGACTAGTATGCCAGAAGGCAAACAGGAGGGGAAACTGCCAGGTACAGCCTTGAATCATCAGGTTTATTGTTTATTTTTCAGTACTGGGGATTGAAGCGAGGGCTTTTCCACTAAGCTACTAGCCCAGCCTTTAAAAAAAATTTTTTTTTTAAATTTAGAGATAAGGATTCCATTAAGGCACTAAATTTCCAGGCTGGGCTCCAATTTGTGATCCTCCTGCCTCAGCCTCCCAGTGTGCTGAGATTGCAGACACGTGTCACCGCAGCCCGGCTTCATCCGTTTCTCTGTAGAGTGACTTTGGAACAAAAGGAGAAGGGATAAAACCCTGGGAAGTGTGGTTCACAGATATTTAGTATTCAAAAATATTTAAGAGATTGTCTTTTAAGCCGTCATTCTCGGACAACTCCAAGGCAAATAAATTTATCTACTATCCAAAACAAATCTGAAAACTAGGTGAAGAAGGTTAATGGGAAGGAAGGATATTGTGCAAGGAAAATTATACCAAGAGGGTAAAAATAGAGACTCTGGGCAGAGGTCATATTTCTTCACTGAAAACATCCTCTGCTAAGAATTTCCTGAGATAAGAGAGAATGATCAGGGCTGTATGAGGACCCCCAAGGTCACCCTGAGGATGTCCCAGCAGGACACCCCTAGTCATTCCTGAACCTGTCTCCTTGAAACCACTGGTGAGGAAACAATAGCTTGAGAAAGGAATCCTTGAACCCGTAAGTCTGGATTCTTAGAACACTGAGAAGGAGGAGAAAAGCACTGGTTGGGATGTCAACCTGTTGGGTGTCTTCACTGCTTCCCCTCCTTCCTGGGCCTGCTGGACTCAGGCTGAGCCATGTGTGGTTCAGCTCTGCACTGAGGAGTCCCCCATGCACTATTTTGGGGCCTGCTTTGATACTTCCTGGTCACGTGACCTTGGCAAGTCCCTTCATCTCTCTAAATAAGGTAACATTTGGCAGGCAGGCTTTGACCCAACCACTGGCATAGAAGAAACCACCAGCCAGGGTGACATATTGCTTTTATTAAGAGCAGCATGCCCCCATTAATCTACATGCCAAGTAGGATGTCTTTTGTTGTTGATTTTTTTATTTTCTCCAATTGGGAATCATTTTAAATATTTTAATATTAAAGACAAAATAGTATGGAGTAGGATGAAAATCACATTAGTTTTTAGCCTTAAGCACAACGACTTCAAAGACATTTCCACTTTGCTGTAACCATGGTAAGCTCCAAGGTGGAGGGTAGGCAGGGTCAAGTTGTTGCTTCTACCATCAGGGATAATCAGGAGGGAAGTTTGCAGGGCACAGATAACATCCTTATGATACTTCTCCCCTGCTTTTAATCCTGGAGATTGGACACAGGGTCTTCACACTGAGCAACATCTCCAGTCCTTTTTCAATTTTTTACTTTGACGGAGGGTCGCACTAGGTTGTCCAGGCTGGGCTTGAACTTGTGCCTTCTGCCTCAACTTCCCATAATGTTAGGACTGTGCACCACCACTCCAGCTGACGCCTCAGTTTTTACAGATGTGGAAAGAGAGGCACAGAGAAGTCAAGATCACGCAACCAGCAGTGTGACCAGTTCGCAAACCCTTTCAGCAGCACCTTTCCTTCTGGCTGTTCGTGGACCTTCGCTGCCCTTGCCACAAACAGTTCAAAAATCTGCAGGATCAAAGCAATCTCTTGGTCACCGTTAACCAAATGTTTCATCCTGCATGTCACAGATTTTAAACCACAGCTCTCCCCTCTTGAACACTTATTTTTTTCCCCCTGCATATAAGCAAAACACACCCTTTTCATTGAAATCCTGCATGTTCAGCGGGATATTTTTGGGCTTCGAGGTGGATTGTAATGCAAATGCCCTTGATTTTCTTGGGACTCTTTCTCCTGTGAATTTCAGTGAGTGATAGGCCCCCTTGAAATAAATGTGCTTTTGGTAGATGAAAATTCCCCTTTCCCCTGTGAAATATGCTGGGTAGCAGATACTCCCACTTGGCAGAATTTGTTTAGTAGCCCAGTGTTCCACGGACCTCACTGAGCAGACCTGTAAGATGAAGAGAAGACCCAGGGTGAGGACCAGGAGAGGCCCAGGTCTGGTCAGGATCAAGACCGAGATACAGAGAGCTATGAAGTATGGTCACCACACCAAGCAAGAACCAGTACTGGGGTGACCTGCAGGTGCTAAGTAGGGTACAAAGAACACAAACTTGGAGTCAAGGTCAGCAAGGTGGGAGAGAAGGCTACTGAGGGGGAGAACTCAGAAGAGACCAAAGGCAGGGCCAAGGCAGTGCATTGTGTCCTTTGGTGGAAGCAGCAGCTGCCACCAAAGCCACTGCCCTTAGATCCCTGTATACTTGTCTGTTGGAGCCTTGGTGACCAGCAGCTGCCTTCTCCCCCGAAATCCCTGGGGTGCAAAAGGGTTCTGTGCAGTGGCACCCTCTCCCAAGAGAACCTACTTAGTATGATTCACGATACAGCAAGCAGCACCTGCCAGCATGGTGAACTCTGACAGCACCGTCCAGTGCCTTGGTGAATGTTGGCTCAGGGAAGGAAGAAACAGTTGATTCACAGAGTTGTCTCAAGAGGGGACGACAGAGAGGCAGCTCTCTGCTTGTCGTGCGGGAAGTGTTCTCTCCTCATCAGAGCAGCCCAGTGATCAGGCGATCCAGGAGTCACCTGAGGTGTGCACCCTCCACCTGGCTTCCTCCCAAGGCAAGGGTTGGCTCGTGTTGCTAGGGAGGCCTCTCCCTCATTCAGAGGCTATGATTTAGCACCTGGCTGAGTTGTTCCCCACGGGAGCACTCGCCCCTGGCTCCCCGTTTCCCTGCAGGTCATGGCGTGGCCTCTGTGACCCAATCCCTGTGTCACTTCTTGCTTTTCCAGCACTCAGCCAGCTGACTGGGCTGCGTCCTGAAGCCCCTGGAATCATCTTACTGAGCTGCGTTCCTCTTGCACCGGCCCTTCCTCAGCCATCACAGGTGACACCTGCTCCTGCCCCACCCTGCTTTCTCCTCATCCCCTCTGCTTCTGCTCCTCCCTGACGTCCCTTCTCAGGATCCCCTTTCCTGAGCCCCGACAATCTGGGACGCCTCAGCCCAGTATCCTGCCAGGCACCCAGGAAGTGCTCAGCACAAGTCCCCTATCCTGGTCCTCCAGCCTCTGCTCAGTCCTGGGCTGCCAGGGTTGGCACAGAGATTGGGTTTCATGGCTGACATTAGAACACTGGGGCCTGAAGTTTAATTAATGGTTTAAAATCGGGTTTTCCATATATTCATTCTGTGAGTGAGGGGACTTTTGGAAGGTTAATTGAAGCAAACGTGGGTGAGGACATCTGTCCCTAGTGAGAGGTGGTCTTCTCTCTGCAGAGGGAGAGTTGCTAATGAGTGGAGCACTTGGCATTCTAATTGTTGATCTTCCATTCATTTGCTGTGTGGCCCGAGATAACTGCCTATCATCTCTGGGCCTTTTTTTATACCAGGGATCGAACTCTGGCCCTTGCGCTTGCAAGGCACGCCGTGGAACCACTGAGCCAAATCCCTGGCCTTGTCTCTTGGCATTTAGCAAATATTTACTGCAATTTTTCCCAGCATTTTGACATATAAACATGATCTCGGTCCTCACCGGAGTTACTGTGTAACAATCAACAAAACATCACTTAGCAATTAAATTTGATATCTAAATATAAACTATGACATGAACTACAAGGGAACTGAATGACACATCGTAACAGAGAATAGTAGAGATGAGTAAAAAGGAAACTACTGAGATACTAAAGAGGTAAATTTTAAGCCTGAAAGATACAAAAAAGCCAGTGATAACATGTTCCTGACAGATTGGCAGTGGCATGTGCAATGGTCCTGAGGCATAAATCATTGAGAAATAGAAGATCAATGTGCCTACAGAATAATTAATGTGAGAGAAATCTCACGAGTGAGATGGGAATGATAGTGTTGATACTGGCTACCTCCTAGGACCTTAACAAGAGGCAAAAAGTGGGTCCGATTTTGCCTCATATCAAGCACATAATAGTTGTTCACTAATTATTAGTTAAACAAATACATTGATGAACCTTTGAGAGAACTGGGAATCATTGGCCAATTAGGACTCATTACATACATTTATTTATCTATTTATTTCATTAGATTCATTATTTATGAAAAATAAAACAAAATTTCATAACAAAATAATAAAAGATAACACTAGTTAATACACTTGTATGATTATCTTAAAAAAATAGATACTAAGGTACAAGATATAAACCAAAAAGATTCTTACAAAAAATAAACATAATCAAAACTTTCTTTTCAAATATCTAATATAAGCTAATAGTATAAATGAAAAACCATCAATACACTTTTTTTTTTTAGTTTATTATACAGTACAGTTACATTCATTACTGGGATCTTGTACCTTTACATGACAGGTCTTGGTTCTCACTTTTCCCCTTGTCCCTGCCCTCCCTAGATTTGGGTTCAGTTTGTAGAATTAATGATCATGACAGCTACTTAAATTCAAACCTGTGAGTCCATCCTCTTGAAACTATTATAAAATGAAACAGAGTAAATAAAATTACTCTTGGCCTGTGCCTACAGCATAAGCAAAAATCAGAAAAATATTAGAAGCTTCACACAAGAAAGTGGGAAAACAAACAACCGGAGCCAGTGAGGTTGGTGGCGAGTTCGAAACAGAGTCGGGAGCCCAGGCAAGGTCCAAGGGGAAGGAGCGCGCAGGAAGCTCCTGGGACTGCGGGCCTCAGAGCGCACCAGCCAGACCTCTCCCTGAGAAGGCCGGATCTCTCCCCTGTCCCCAGCAAGAGCAGGTCTGAGGCTGCTCCACTGAAGAGTGGTCATGCAGAGTGGCAAAGAAGAGGTTTGCACAGCCTTGGAGGTGGTAGAGCTGCTTCCCAAGGGCGATTCTTAGAGAAGAGAGTGTCCTGGGCAGCTTGGTAGGAAGGGAAAGAACAAATGACCACCAAACAAGCAAAAAAGAAAACCCTCCTCAAATAAGTGTGCAAAAAAAAAGAATGTGGCGTGGTGGTGCACGCCTGTAACCCCAGCACTCTGGAGGCTGAGGCAGGAGGATCGCTGTGAGTTCAAGACCAGCCTGGGCTACACAGTGAGTTCCAGGTCAGTCTCAACTACATAGTGAGACCCCTTCTCAAAAATCCACCCCCCACAAAATAGGCATGTGCGAAAATGAGAAAAATTCAGATAAAAGGCTCTGTTTATTAAAGAATCGGCTCTTTTCACAGCCACAAGGGCAGCAGATTTTGAATTCAGAACCAAGTTCACCACCCAAACCCCCTCCTTCCTCCCCTTATGCTTCCCTGGAAGGGAAGCCCAGCTGAAACGAATAATAACAATGCACTATCCCGGCAAAGTGTGGATAATGAGACAGTGGAAAATGAGACTCAGAATATTTCAGCAGATGAACACACACACAAAGATCCAGCTAGAGGATGACAGTCCCACAACAGTACAAAGAGAGCAAAACGGGGGAATTAAACACGACATTTCAGATACTGGGATCCACACTTTTTTACAAGTTCAAAACTTGGAAAATAGTGTGAACAATAAGAAGATGTAGAACTGGTAGCTGGATGAACTTAAGATATGGAAAGAAAACACAAAATATGAAAAGTAAAGGATGAATTATAAGACGCTTAAGAGAAAACAGATGCAGTGTCACTCGCCATGGGCAGGGAGTGGTGCCAGGACCCCCACACAAACAAAACTCTGCAAGTGCTCAAGTCTCTTACACAAAATGACATAGTATTTGTATAAACCTATGTGCATCTTCCCATATACTTTGAATCCTCTCTAGGTTACTTATGATACCCAATGCACAGTATTGAAATAGTTACTACATTGTATTATTTAGGGAATAATGACAAGGAAAAGTCTGTACACGTCGGTAGAGAGGCCATTGTTTTTCACATACTGGGAAACAAAGGTTTGTTGAATCAAAACAATGTAGAACCTGTGGATACAGAAGGCCAACTGTACAACCCAGAGGATAGAAATTAAAAGAGCCAAAAAGAAAGACGATATATATTAGAGAATAAATGATAGATATAAAAATAGTCAAAGAAGGCCAATACATGTATAATTGGAGGTGAAGCATTTAGAAAAAGAAAACAACCAGAACTCTTAATTAAAACTGTAATTCAAAAACTTTCCTGAAATAAAATTCATGAATTTACACATTGAAAAGGTTCTCCAGAAAGATCCACTCTATCTAATTTCCTAGTAAAAACATCAGACGTTCAAATAAAAGAAAATACCCTCTGAGCTTTCAAACTTACCTAATGACCAAGGAAGGAAAATAATCTTTCTTTTACCAGTAGCAACTGTCTTATTACATTTGTGCCACCATAATGGAACACCTGGGACTGCATAATTTATAAAGGACAGAAATTGAGTTCACAGCTCCAAAGGCTGAGAGATTCAAGGTCAAGTCACCAGCATTGACGTCTTGTGACAGCTGCTCTCTAGTTCCAATGAAGCACCTTGTTGCTGTGCACAAGAAGGCAGAAGGGCAAGGAGTAGGACACTCTCGCTCCATATGCCAGAGCAGAGGAAAACCAATCCATTCACAGCCTATTTTACATTACTATAAATCAGCCCATGAAGACAGAACCCTCCTGATTTAAACACCTCCTCAGTGGCCCCAGCTCCCAACACTGCTGCCTTGGAGTTACATTTCTAACTCACAGATTCTGCAGAACAGAGCGAGACATAGCAGCAACCTTAAAGTAGACACCAATAGGGCTGGGGATTTAGCTCAGTGGTGCTACTGCCTACCTCACAAGTGCAAGGTCCTAAGTTAGATTCCCCATTACCAAAAAAAACCAGGTAGCCACCAATAAAGTAACATTTTAAAAATCATGAAAGGCAGGAATTTTACATCCAGTCAACTGTCTTTCAATATCAAGGCTAAGAAAAATAGTTGTAAATATGAAAAATTTACAAAATATAATATTAATGAGTCATTACTGAGAAATCTTCCAGAAGAGGAAATTTATCTGACCAGATGAATGGAGAAATGTTGGCAAAAGGACTGATTTTGATCTTTGAGTGTATTTAAGAATAGATCTATGAGTAAAACCTAGAGTTCCACAAAGATTAAAGGAGAAGCTATAAATATATATTTTGAGAAAGTTGAAATCATAGGACTAAATGGAGGGAATAATAAATATGAAAGTAGAATAAGCTCCTTGTTACTGTAAAGCTAATAGATTTGAATGAAATAACATTTAAAGTTAATAAAGAAATTAGTAGAAAACATAGAAGGGGAGGCTAAGGATACTACGCAAAATCCTTAATTTATTGTGAATATAACCACTAAAACACACTTTCAAAACTTCAGTCAGGTGTGGTGGTACATGACTGTAATCCCAGCCCTTTCATAGGCTGAGCCAGGAGGATTACAAATTCAAGCCCATTCTGGGCAACTCAATGATTCAGGGAGACCCTGACTAATAAAACAAAACAAAACAAAACAAAAAACCCAAGACTGAAGATGTAGTTCTGTATGAAGGCCCTGGGTTCAATCCCAGTCCAAAAAAAAACAAAAAACAAACAAAAAAAAACCTTGCCAAATACACACACACACACACATACACACAGAAAGAGAGAGAAACTATAAAAAAGGAGTTTATGATAAATGACAGCACTAGTGCTAAACTTAAATTGTATCAATAAATGTAAATAGGTTTAGTTTACCTACTGGGAAAAAAGATTTTCAGATTGGTTCACAAGACAAAAACCCTAACTCTGCTTTTTTTTTAAGAGAGACACATTTGAAACTAAGTGATTCAGGAAGGCTATAAAAAACTGAACCAAAGTACGGCAGGCAAAGGGAAAACTGATATCTTGACCCATAATAAGGTAAAATTGAGACCAAACAAATTCAATGAGACAAACCAAAACTCTTGATGATCACAAGTCACAATTCATTATGAAGATGTAATAGGTGGGAATATAGATGCACCAAGAAATATGGCCCTTAGGTCCAGGGTATCTCAGTGCCACTGCACCTGCCTTGCAAGCGCAAGAACCTGAGTGCAATTTTTGGCACTAGAAAAAAAAATGGAGCAATCTTCATAAAACTACAGAAGATGAAGAGAAAAATGTCTACAAACTACCAATCAAGGAGGACAGACTTTAAATATCATCTTCACTCTAAGAAAGGTGAAATGGACAGAAGATAAAGATAAATAAAGCTCCTAAACAACACAATCCATGTGATATATTGTATGTACTATAATACCTTGGTTCATGAATGCTTATGTTTGCAAACAATTTGATTTCCAAACAAAAGTGTTCAGCACGATTTTGCTTCTGTTCACAAACTCCTTATCAGGTGACAAACATGATCATGACCATCTTCCCCACACATACTCAAATGCAGCCATTTTTCCAAAAAAAATCATAAAATAAATTAAATTCATAAACTGAGGTACCACTGAAAGTATCTCATCATAATTTCTACCCTGATAATAGGGAATTTACTTTTTCTAGAAGGCACACAAAACACTCACAAAAAATTAACAATATGTTAGGTCATACTGGGAATCTTAATAAGTTCCAGGGGGGAAAAAATACATTACCAAATAGATGGTTAACATGATCATGAAAAGTAACCAGAAAGAAGAAATACACAAAATAAGAAATAAGAATGAAGAAACATTTCCTGAAACATAAAAAAATTTATGAGCTCTCTTTGCATAATTGCATACACATAATTGCTAAAGCTTAGCTAGAATAGATACTTTTCTAAGAAAAATATAATTTACCAGAATTGACACAAATAAAGATATCTTATAGCACAATAAAAACAGAAAATCAGGAAAGATCTAACCTACCAGAAAATATTGGATCCAGAAGACTCCAAAAGGGAATTCTGTTTCTTCAAAAATTAGATAATTATAATGTCTTTTAAACTTTTCCGAATAGCAGAAAAATGATGTACACTTCTGACATATTTTGTGTAAAGTGAAAGTAAAATCAATACTTAAACTCAATAAATATGTACAAAAAATAAAGCCATGAACTAATCTCACTTATCATAACCATGCAATAATCCTTAAAAAATTTACCAATAAATCTAATAGCACATTTCAAATAACATGTATGAACAAGTTTTATTACAATAATTCAAGGATAGTTCAATATTAGGAAATTAATGCCATTCTAAATATAAGTCATTCTATGAAGTAAAATACATGATTTGACCATCTCTGAAGTCATTCTTCTTTTAAAATATAACTTGACATAACCCCAAAGTAATAAATATAGCCCAATTGTAAGAAAAATGAAAACACTTTTTTCCTGGAACTAGTCAATTTGGTTCTAAAGTTCAAATGGAAATAAGCAAGAACAACTAGGAAAAAGCCAAAAACCTAGAGCAGCATCCCAGGGAGCTGGTTTGTCTCAGATGTTAAAAAGTATAAGAAAATTTCTAAAATAAAAATAATGTAATATTAACACATAATTTGGCAGATGCATGAAACAGGATAAATAGACCAGAAGTAGACCCATGTCATATGGAGAATTGATTTAATTAAGGGACAAATCTCAAATCCTTACAGAAATATGGAGGTTTAGGATAAATGACATAGGCCAACTAGATAGCCACATGGGGAAAATAAGATTGGATCTTTATATCATAACTGGATGAATAAAATGATTTTTAAAAAATGAGTTCTTAGGAGAGTGACAAAGAAACTCAGATGTCAATGCTGATATTGCCAAGTCCTGAGTCTGAAACTTGGCAATGAAAGGGAAAGAATTAAGCTCTTACTAAGCCATTTTAGGAGAATATATAGTCTATGTCAACTATTGATAGAAAATACAGGCAACAGAGGAAAACGTTAAATTATATTAGCCTAATATAATAAACTAGTATAATAGACTAATATTTGCAAAAGTCAATAAAGGTCTATATGAGAGATGTCTTAGATTAAAAGAGACAGATGAAACATAACATCAAGAGTAATATAAAAACTGACTGGATCTTGCTTAGGGGAAAACTATGAAAGACATTTTAGGGGTAACTGGAGAATTTAGTGCAGATTCAATATTAGATGATTATGTTACTCAGTTTTCTATTACTATAGCAAAATACTCGAGACAATCCCATACAAAGAGAAAAGGTTTATTTTGGCTCATAGTTTTTGAGGTTCTAGTCCATGGTCTTTTGGCCCCCCTTGCATGTTTTCATCATGTTAGGGAACAAAGCAATTCATCAGTGGTTCAAAGCAAAAAGCAGAGAGGAAGCAATCCAGGACCCCATGACCCTCTCCAAAGGTAGGCCCTGCAATATCCTAAAGCTTCCTGCTACACTCCAAACCCACCTCTTAAAGTGTATATCACCTTCCAATAGCACCATACTGGGGACTGATTTTTACACACGAGCCTTTGGATACAAAGATACAAACTCTAGCAAAATGATATAGAATTATTTACTAATGCTTTTAGGTATAAAATGGCATTTGACTATATAAAACAACGTTCCTACTCATAGATATCTGAGAGCTGAAGAATCATTATATCTGTTAATACTTTTTAGGACTTCAGCCAGAGATCAAGAGACAGAGAAAAATACTAAGTTATGTGGATGGATAGATAGATAGGGCACATATGGACAATGAAACAAGTGTCCAATCTAGGAGGTGAGTATATAACTATTTCAAACAGGTGGATACACACATATTGCCTAAGACTCAGTTCATGAAGATTGTAGTCCTACTGTGTGATAAGTCCATGACTTAGCACTTTTACATATGTAACTGTATTTAATTCTCCTCACTGGCACGTTAGGCATTGCTTTCTCTACTTGATGAGCAAAAGATACCAATTGTTTTAGTATTGGGCATTGAACTGGGGGGTGGGGGGCTTGTTCATTACAGGGAAATACTCTACCATGAGCTACATCTCAGACCTTATTTTGAGATAAAGCCTTGCCAAATTAAATTGTCCAGACTGTCCTCAAACTCACAATCCTCCTGCCTCAGCTTCCTGAGCATCTGGGATTACAAAAGTACACATGTCTGGTAAGTATCAATTTTTGAACAGTGGCACAAGGTATAATTCAGACACAGACCTGACCTCAAGCCCAGAGTTCATTAAGCTGTGGCCATACCTAGAAAGAAACAAGTCAAGCTTAATAGTGCAGAAAGAACCAAACGGAAAGGTGGTAAATTAATCAAAATCACTCCAAATCTTTCCCAAGCACTCCCCATAGAGGAAATGGGGTAAGTCGAGGTAGGAAGACTGGAGAGGGGTGCATGTTCGGGAGGAGCAGCTGTTCCTGGCTTCTGAGCAGTGCTCGCAGAATGAGGAGAGGAACTGATCTAGGAGGAACAGGTGGGCCTCAGGTGCCATGCTGAGAAGGAGGGGCTACCTCTGGCTGGTAACAGCAGCCACAGCAAGTTTGTACACCAGGGAAGGATGAGGGCAGACAGGGATGTGCTCACCACTTTCTTCCTCCCCAATAGGAGACAATTTAAAAATAAACACAAACAAACAAAACCTACAGAAGGAACTGGAGCAAATTTTTGATGTGTTATTTATGAACCGAACATTGGTCAAGTGGAAAATAAAACCCTAACAAGATTAAAAATTGATGTACAAAGAACCACTCAGTGGCTTGTAAAAGCCCTTAGTAGAGAGGGGGAAAATGAAAAGCTGTTTCATAAAAGATTGAAGCTCCAGGGTACTCAAGGTTTGAGCACAGGCAGAAAGCTCTCTTGGCACCATGGTTGTTAATAAATTGGAGTGTTTCTAGGGTGGAAGGCTTCATGGGGAGCAGGCACTTTCTGTGCTGGTTGGAGAACTGGCCATTGTCCAAGGGCCTGGGAAGCCACCAAGCCTGGCGAGGACACGTCTACCTTTTATCAGACCACTTGGCGAGATACCAGAGTTGGGGAAAGCACAGAACCAGAGTCTCTCATACCTGGAAAAGCTAAAACGGCCACTACATCCTCTGCGCCCACAACACCCTCGTAATTCCCATTGAGAGAGCACCTGTGTTTTCTCCTCCAAAAAACTAGTGGAGCATTTATTACGCATTTATTTCTGACCACAAAACTAATGATGTTCACTAGTAAATTTGTAAGATACAAGAAAGGGGTCTGGGGATTTGGCTCAGTGGTTCTGCTGTCTGCCTTTCAGGCACAAGGGCCCCAGTTTGGGGAAAAAAAAAAAAGATACAAGAAAGAACAAAGAATAAAATAATCACTCATTATTTTACCACCCAGAGATAAACACTTATAAACATTTTAAAAAATACAGTCTATTGGATATTCTGCTTTTTACTGAGCTTTCTTCTCCTGATACTATAGTATAAAATTCACCAGGTAAATGAACAATCTTCTATGATATCATTTAAAATTACAATTTTAATCCCCTTTTGTTGGATGTTGGAAATTCGATTTTTTTACAATTTTATTTTAGTTACAAATAATCACGTTACAGAAAAGAGACACAGGTGTTAAAGGTGTGGTCCCCGGTGCAGCATTGTTCAGAGGTGGGGTCTTCTGGAAGATGCTTGGATCATGAGGCCTTGACCTTAGCAGTGGATCAAGCCATTGATGGATTCAAAATGTGATGGATTATTAGGAAGTGGTGGAAATTTAGGAGGTGGACCTAAGGAAGGGTCATGAGGAGGTAGGTCACGAGGGTCTCCCCTTCTAGCCTAAAGATAACAAATCGTTTATTTGTCCTTCCCTGTGAGGCATCTTGTCCAGTAGCTACCCATCCATTAAGTCCATAACTTTTATCCCTTCAGGGAGCGACCTGGGTACCACCTACAGTTCAGATAGTTTACAAAGTCATTGTGAGGCAATAGCAAAATAGTAGCCTTGAAAGTAGGCTTTGTTGAGGAAAATTAAAGTTCTGTAGATTATAAATATATCATAATTACTATTGAGAACAGAGGTTAGCGATTTCTGATTATTGAATTTTTCCATAAAGTCATATTCTAGAGATGATGTGGATATCAATCAGGTAAAGTCCCATCAGAGACAAAATAGTTGGAGAAGAAAGAAGAGGAGAGAGGAAGAAATATATCAAGGAGAGACTCAAGTAGTCTGTCTCCTCCTTCAGAAGAAGGAGGAGTTTCCCAGTGGAAATCCTGGGATGAAGGCTGGGAAGGGAGAGCTGGTAGAAGGAATTGTAGGTAACTGGTCCAAGTACAACCATATATCCCTTCCAAGCTAATGATAAATGTCCTTATAGGGATGCCAATAGGGAAAATTAAAGCATTCTAACATGTTAGAATTGCGGGGGAGGGACATAGGGAGAGATAGTGAGAGACAGAGACGAAGACAAAGACAGAAACAGAGAACCCAGTTCAGTTCCTTCTGTGTATCATATGCCCTGGAAGGCAAATGTACACTAGCAGAGAACACAGGTGTAGATGCTGGGGTACATGCTAGCCACAGGTGCCCATAGGGAGATATAAGGGGCCCAAAAGCATGAGAGCTACAGGATGAATCACTGAATGTGAAGACTAAATATTATTTGATCCTAAAGCCAGGGAATGTAGTACCATTAAGAGCTATTGATGTAGCTGGGGAAAATGGCGGAACTTCCTGGAAGCAACCATGAACCACTCCCAGAGCACCATTCACAGTATTGAAGTGCCTTGTGCTGCCTATTCCTGAGCACAAGTCATTGTCTTTAGCTGTTGAGGTGCCCCTTAACTACAGGTCTGAACACATCGACTATATACCAACAGGACTCTGATGCTTTCCTTACTACTCAGCACCATCACAGGAAGGAAGAAAGGGAAGCACTCTCTTGTTGAGAAGAAACTTACTGTCTCCTCACCCCTAGAGAAAGTTATGTCATCTTTGCCTCCAACAAAATGTTTTTCCTTGCTGTCAATAGCTTTACTGATTGTTCTATCCCTGTATTATAGACAAAGTACTACACTTTTATCACATGTATTGGCACCCTACTTTGCGGCACTGTGTTGAGGATTCTGAGACTTGGTCTGGGTCTGTAGGAAAGTGGTCAGTTGGTGATGTTTGTCACTGCCTTGAAGGAAATGCATGGTAGCACTTGATCAGTTACTTGCATTCTCTGCTCTAAAGCCACATAGAATAAAAGTAATCCAACTTAGACATGCAGGCCCTGCACGTACTGAAGACTGAGCTTCTTTCATCCTGTCTTCTTCAGAGTAACATTCCCTTGTTTTCTTGGTGTCCCTTAAATTACAGGGTTCCCAGGCTACTTGTTAGGAGAACACAATTTATTGCTGCCCCCTATAAAATGGGGCACAGAGAAACAAACAGACACAAACATTAATTCAGAGCTTGATTCAGTGGGCATTTAATGAGTGCCCATCATGTACCAGACTCTCTTTGACACCAGCATAAACAGAGAGCAAGACTGCAGCCATGACCTGTTTCTGTATGGTCTCTGAAGCCAATGAAGGTTAGCGTGATTCTGAAGTCATTGCGTTCCTGCTATGGAATAGTTCCATCGCCCAAACCCTGGAGTTGGCACTTTGGACAAGCCATTCTTTGATCTCTGTTATCTCTTAGACTGCTCAGCTCTCCTGGCTGTAGATTTCTCGGACTCCAGACACTTCCACCCAGGCATGTGTGTTCTCAGGCCCATTTGCCTGGGAAGAGAGGGAATCCATGCAGCTCCAATTTCTAACAGGATGGAAAAGTGAAGCCAGCCCCATCAGTAGAGGGGCCTTGCATCCTTGAATGTATAATTAAGCATCCCTGGGCCTCCATCTCATGCACTGGGGTTCCTCCCTTCATGTCCAGCAAGGCTAAGAATCCACAAGCATGTGATAAATTCCACATCCATCAAAGCTATTGCGCATCTGCTAGGTGCCAGGCATGCACATGAGTCTGCAGGATCCTAGCCTGTGCAGGGCTCACATTCCAGAGGGGGATGAGTAGGGGGACAGACAGACCAGAAATTTGAACAATTATATATAATGAACAATAAGAATGTGGAGAAAAAAAACATAGACTGGAGTTCTGATGGAGAAGCTGTGGCATCCAATACCTGGTCAAGGAAGGTATTATTGAGAAGGAGACACTGGAGCAAAGACTTGGAAGGGGTGAGAGGTGGGTCATGCAGACGTGTGATGTAGGGGTGGGGGGTTTCCAGCAGAAGGAACAGAAAGCATATGCCTGATGTGTTCAAAGAGCAACAAGGAGGTCATTGTCCCTGAAGCAAAGCGAGTGGTGGATGATGGAGGCAGATCCCACAGGGTGTGCTGTCCATGTGCAGGTCTGAGTCCTTCTCTGGGTGAGGTGGGCAGCAATTTCTGAGAGGAGTGATATGCCTTGTGCTAAGGGCCATGCTGATTACCAGGTAGAGACTGAACACTATAAAGGGGGTAAGGATGGAAGCAGGAACAAAGCCAGCATACAGAGCACAGAGGCAGGCCTGACCTGCCCAAGGGCACCCAGGAAGTAGCACCCGGAGTGGGAAGAGCCCAGCTTTCCGGCTGTCACTGCTCTTCACCCCATCCCTCATCACATCGGATGCCCCAGCCTTCAGACCCATAGTTCAGCCGGTCAGAGGAACCTGAAGCCGGTCCCCAAGCCCCCAAGTGAGGCTTTCATAAAGAAATGGCAAGAGCAACTCTGTGATTACAGCCTTAATTTTGCTCTGATTCAACACAGCTCTGCCCTCCGGCATGATTAGTCAGGTACCATTACCATTTTGTAATGAGATTAATGAGAGAATTCATTCAGAAGTCATTATCTTACCTAATAATGACCTTACTGATTACTGTATCTCCTTCAACTAGGTTACTGATTTTGATGAAAATATAATAAATATAGCTTGCAGCACCTGGAAATTTGTTCTCTGCCTAGAATAGTTCTGAGGTGAGGACTTATTTTTAAGAATTTCTTGAAAGTGATTAAATATTTTGGTTCTCCTGAGGCAGTATTTCTGTGTTTTCACAGATGACATTTTTGAAATGTATGAAATATTTGATGATAAAATATTTAATAAGCCTGGCATTCATATTTTTCAGACATCTGTTTCTACTTTGAGACTGTCTGAATGTGATTTTACATGAAATTTCTATTTGCATGTTGTGTTGGTTTAAGAAAAAGGCTTGTGCTATGCATGACATATGCGTCTCATAAAATAATGAATGCCTATGCCTTGCAGTCCAGAAGATAGTGTACGAGGAGCATTGTGGTCTGCATATTAAAATGCATCTAAGCAAATCATTAAATAAAAACAGAGCCATTTCCGGGGGGAATAATGCAACTCAACTCTTACTAATTGAGGGCCTACTAGATGTAATGATACTGTGAAGAATAAAGGATTAATAAAGCATGGATTTTACCCGCAAGATTCACTTTCAGGAAAGTCTTCTGAAGCTCCTACTCAGTGCCTGTAGCCTGGTGCTTTTAGGCTCATAGATAAACTGGCAGAAGGGCATAGGTTTCCAGATTCAGATCTAGGGGTCTGAAACCCTTGCTTTCTTCCTTGGTAATCATGTCAATTGATCTGGCTGTGCCTCGGTTCCAACATCTCTAAAATGGGCCTGATAGTTAACTCTTTGATTTGCTGGAAGGATGAAGAATAAAACAAGACAACAGATTCTAAGAGGTTACATGGCTTGCTTAAGAACACAAGTCTAGCAAGTAGTGAACTCTGAGCTTCAAGGCCTTTCTATTGTGACCTCTGTCTCCCATCTCTGAAGTTCAACTTTGCTGAGAAAACAAGGCAAGCTTCCATTTGGGGACTTGATGTAAGCTCTTATGTGACTTTCATAAATCTAAATAGCTATTCTATAGTTATTCTTCTATGTTCATGTTAATCCACATGTCACCTGCAAAGATGGGTGAGTAATTTGGGGGCTTGATTGATGTGGGCTTTGCCTTATGACTTGCCTCAAAATTAATGGCAGCCATGCAGTCCCAGATCCATGAATCACCCTGGCAGGAAGTGCTCCATTAGAAAGAAAGAGAGAACAAAAGATCAGCAGGATGCTGGGAAAACAGTCACACTTAGAGCTGTGAACCGATGGTCATAAAACTCCAGTCTGGAAACCTGGTGGGGATTCAGTGAGCCCTGTGGTTAGAGCCACAGCTGTTTCCTCTCTGGGCCACCATTCTAGCTTGGGCTCTTGCATGCAAATTGTTTCCTCACTGGGACTCAGACTCCTCCCTTTAACATGGGGACAGTCATTCACATCCCCTTTAGGACTGAGGAATGAAACATGGCTGACTATGAGCAAGTGCCTACAATGTGTCAAGCCCATTCGAAGTGCCTCACACACATTATTTCATCTAATATTCGGAAGGACCTTAGTAGCAGCATTAGCCACATTTTGCAAACAAAGAAACCAAGACACAGAGCAGTTAAGTAACTAATCCAAGGCCAATCAGCTGGGAAGTAGTAGAGTCAGGACTCGGACTATGCAGCCCTGGCCCATAGCCTCCCCCTAAACCCTCCTGTGGGTACTAAAGCACTTTATGCCTGTTGTCACCATTATCATATCATTCACTGTAACCTGGCTGAGGTCTTCAGTGAGAAGGAGAGATCTCCTTTTGAAAAGAAATAATTTTGTATGACAGTGAAAGACAACTCAGGGGACAGATGTGGTGGAGACAAACACAAACATAATGTTGTCCAACTAGGGAAAGAGGACTAGATGGAGCAAAGCCAGGTAGAAGGGCCCTTTGGGAGCAATTAGGCAAACAGAGCCAGAGTCAGGCTCTACACGATGGGCTGCGTCCTGGAAGTACGGCGAAGGGTGGGGGCACTGTACTCCCAGTGTGAATCCGACAATGGAAAAATGTTTCAATGGGACAAATGGGTCAAACCTTGAGATTTAAAGTATGGCCCATCAGCCAGCAGGGGCTTGTTAGAAATGCAGGACCTCAGTCCCCACTGCCAAGCCCTAGTGAGTCAAAATTTGCAATTCCATATGATACCCAGGTGATTTCTGTGCATGTTGGAGAAACCTATGCTGAAGTCACGAGTTTGAAACATTACGTGGCAGTGATTCCAAAGGCAGAAGTTAGAACTGAGGAAGCAAAGTCTGTGTGAGAGACGCCCCCATTTGTATTTTCTCAGAGGTAAAGGATGCAGTTGTGGAAATTAGGTCACAGACAGTACAAGGACATGTGGTAGACACACTTGAGGCTGAGGTAGGCCCTGGTGCTGGAAATAAAAAGGTGTTTTCATAAGGGTGAAAAGAACTTTTTGAATGTGTAGGCTTAGACCTGTAGAAATCAGACTGGGGGGTCACATCCAAGCCCTCACACCACTGCACTGTAGGACTGTGGGAAAAGCCAGATGAAGGAATAGACATCTGGTCAACTGCTCAGGACACAAATTCACGAGGTAAGTGGAAACATCCCCAGAATAAATTGATGAAATGGAATATGATTTCACTTCCACCAAGGTAGACAGCGCCCTCCAGTGGAAACTAAAAGTAAACTGTTCCTCCCAAGCACAGCCCTCTTTTCCCTGTGTAGGTGTTGGTGGCCTATGATTCCACAGTTCATTCCGTGAACTGAGCTGCTGCTTACTGCTAACAAGGAACTTATTTCCTTATCGCAATAGCCCTTTAATTATATCTACCAAGATGTTCTATTGTTCAGCAAACTGCAAAAGAATACTGAAGAGAGTACAAGTGGAAAATGTTTGACAAGTGTTTTTCATGGCATTGGCACCAAAGAGATAAATACAATTTTTATTACATCAAGCTAGTCTTTCTCTACCCCTGAAATACATGTTGAGCAAATACTTAAGGACAATGGTTTGAAGGGTTACCAACTAAATCAGCAGCTGAGACCACCCATGGTCTTCAGATCCTCTCTGCCCTCAGTTAAGCATCTTCACCACCTCATCCTTCCCTCCTCCTGGGTAGATTTCAGGAAAATACAACGAAATGCCACAGGCGATAAACACAGATGGAGGACTGTCTAGAGGCAGCAGAGTTGGAAAGGTCCCTGGGCAATGTCACTGGTCCTGTTCCCAAGAGCATGCTCTCCAAAAGACACAGCCTGGGAGTGACACAAGGGGGCAAAGGAGACGTGTACTGGGCCGGCACCCGGGACTTTACACTAAACCATCGTCCACAAGTCCTTTGGTAAACAGACATTTTGCTAGCCACTGCTGAACAATGTAGATGTTTTATTGTAATGCTTCTCTCTGAGAGTTTACAAGCTGCTAGAGCTAGTGGCAAAAAGCAAGGGTTTAGAGTTAGGTTTAGTTTGGAAATTCTCTGCCACCTAAAATCTGGGTGGCACCTCAATGATCCTAGCAAGTCAAGATCACCTCTCACAGTGCTGGCTTCCTAACCTAAAACATGGGCAAAACAATTTCCTCCCTCAGGGATTTTCAGGCGGAACCTTTGCTCTTCCTACCAGAACACCCAAAGGAGGGCACTCCTATCCTCTTTCCCCATTCCTTCCTTCTTTCCCTGCAACAGAGCTGTGAATTACCTCACAGGTAATGAAGTAAGTAGATCTAATTTATTAGAAGTAGATGAAGCTGAGGATATTCCCTCTTTTCCTCTCCCTTCGCAACCCTAGTTCTAGGCAGAAGTCTCAGGTAAGTAGGTTACTCCGACTTACTCCCTCCTGCTGGGCTGTCCGTGGTGTGTACTGGGGAGGTAGAAGGCATAAGGGGTTATGACCCTGACTTTTGACCACAAATATGAAACTGTGCTCTCTGGTCACTTTTTAAAAAGCTAACATTGATCTCCATTCACCAGCTTCCTGGATTTTATTTCTCAATTTCAGGTGGGGCAAGAGAAGTGATTTTTACTAAGACCCTAAAAGCCTAACAGGGGCAGAATGGGAAAGAAATAAGATACAATCATCCCTCAGTATATGCGGGGACACCTAATTCAGCGGATGTTCAAGTTCCTTATATAAATTTTCTATCATTTGCATATAACCTACACGCATTCTCCCAAGTACTTTAAATCATTTCTAGATTACTTATTATCTTTAATACAATGTAAATGCTATATAAATAGTTGTCTCTTGTATTGCCTAGACAATGGCAAAAAAATGTCCATACATGTTCAGTATGTATCCATTTAAATCCATTTTTAAAGGATTTTCAATCCTTGACTGGTTGAACCTTCAGATGCATAACCCACAGATAGGAAGGCCACCTGTGTGTATATAAAGTATCTGTTTCTTACTGGCATCAGGGAAGGATTATGGTGACATTTTGGCACAGTTGGTAGACTGTTTATGCCTCACAAAGAGGAAATCGAGTGTAAATTGGGCTGGGGGGAGGGGGATGAGAGAGCTGTTAGGACATTTGGAACAGGAAGTACCTGACTAAAGGTGTGGCTGTGGGAACACCTCGCAGTTTGCTGTAACCTGGCTTCTACTCCTCATTTCCCCAACCTTCTTTGCCCCTTGTCCATCTTTGACGTTACTTCTTTTGTTGGAGTGGTTTGTTCTTCATGTTCATTCACGCTGGCTGGTTTCTCTGCTGTCACAGATGTCACCCACATACAGCCATTCCTGGGTGTCAGTTCTCCCCTCCTCTCTCGTAATCCTAGAGGCTTCCCAGGAAAAACCTGCACTTCCCTCCTCGCTTCTGGGAGTGATGATGTGAATCAGTCCTGGCCAATGGGATGAGTGATGTATTGCAATTTGCAGTCTATTTCAGGCAGGTAAATGGCTGGCTTAGACCGTGCTCTAGAAAGTCAATGCTGGCTTCATTACACAGGGTATTGGAGGATCCAGGCTAGAGGCCACCTGTGGGTACCTGTCTCCTGATCCCCATGCCAGTGCTATCCATCTGTCCCTGGAGGCATGTCACACCCTCTTCTCCAGAATCTCACCCTTAACTGAAGAGATCATGCAGATACAGAGGTCTGACTTTGGTAGACAGAGATTTTCCTGGAACTGTATCTGTCTCTCTCTAGAGCTCAACATTAAAATAATTGACTGGTTTCATCCTTCAGAGGTATATACCTAGCCAGTTGATTAATATTATTTCCATTTCTGGAGCATTGAGTTGCTCTATACAAAGCCAATTAAAACCACTAATGTTTCTTTTAAAACCACTAATGTTTTGCTATCATTAGGTCTTCAACAGTATGCAAAATGAGAGCTTAAATGTTCAGGTGTCCCTTGGTCCTCACAGAAATCCCAGACCTGTCCTCAGAACAGATTCACTGAAGGATATCCAGCCTGCATAGACCACATGGTACACTCTTGTGTTATTTTAGTTCCCTTCCCTCTCATGCAGAGAACAGAAATGTATTCCTTTGCTTCTGTAATCCACTCAATGCCGAGCACAAGTTGTACTTTGTGAAACTTCAATAAAACTTGATCAAATTGGATCAGGCTAACCTATTCCTTAAACTTCTAGTTAGTGAAGTTTTATTCAAGTGGGTATTACAGTTTTTATACAGGTTCATATGCATGCATACATGTATTATAATTGGATAGAATCATGGTTTTTCTGGGAATTATTTTTATCCTCTAAAGAGCCACTTCTTCGCCCTCATAAAATATGCTTGACAGAAGAAAGGGGAAAATTCCTTGTTATGGTGATTGGTGCTTTATTTCTCTGTTTTCCTAGAAAGCCAAATCAAGATAAATGCTTAGTGTATTTATAAAATTTTGAAAGCAACAGAAGCAGTTTTGTTTGTCAGAGAAACACACTCAGCATTAGTGCGCCTAGTGCGTTAGCATGCCATAGAGATATATTGTCATTTTTAATCATTTTAGGCTACATTCCTCATCTATCAGGGAAGAGAGTCAAGAGATACTGTCTTAGGATGAAAAATAGTTTGCAACTGTGAAGGATGAAAGCTCTTACCCAATGGATAGCCAGGATGACATTGTTCATTCATGCTTGCCTACCCATGTCATTCCTCTTGTTCCAAACACACACCAGCAATAAATAAAATATAAAGAGCAAAAATTTAAAAGACAGCCCTGTTTCAAAATACAGGAAGAATCTCCACAGACTGGCAATGAAAAATAGGAAGTGGTAACTATAGTGGTGAGTCTCCTGGGATGAGCTCTGTGAACCAGAGAGAGTGGGAATTTGGATCCTAGGATGTAATAGGGGGTAACATCCTCCAACTTGCAATGGGGCGAGAGGGCCAGGTTCACTGATACAAATCAAAGGTTCAGATGGGCATTCTCTGCTCCTGAAAGGAGGCTGGAAAAGTTTACTGGCTGCTCCCAGTAAGATCTCATTGGGAACTATTCACTTAGGAGGAGAGGGAAAGGGCAGAGCCTTGCAACCAGGGCATAGTCAAGCTGCTGACTTGGTGAAAATATCTGCAACATCTCCAGTGTCATCACTGGGCTACAGCCCCAGAGTGCTAATAATGTAAGACACCTGAGTCTAGGGGCTGAGCGGAGACAGCCACAGAAATGATAGAGAAGAATGGAGAGAGGGAGGGGGAGCTTTCTCACTCAAAATGAGTGTGTAAACCAAGACTGAAAAGCACACAACAGGGGCTGGGGATTTAGCTCAGCGGTTCGGTGGCCTGCCTTGCAAGCGCAAGGACCCGAGTTCGATCCCTGGTACCAAAAAAACAAAACAAAACTAAAAATAAATAAAATAAAAAAACACAGGACAGGGTGATACCAGAAAAATATAAGAGCTTCCAAAAACTCACAGGAAAACTGGCAAAAATATTTACAATCAATGTTCTTAGAACTCTGCAAGTTAATAGAAATATTGTAGCAATCTGGGAAGCAGGTTGGAACTCAACAAAATTAAAGACAGTAAGGGCTTTGGCATTTTCATTTGCCCTATTCCCATTTCATGCTCACCAGCTCCACAATAGCCTGGGAAGTCAGTAGCCTGCAGTCATAGTAAAAGTCAGCAGCCTGACAGCTACCAGGGGAGTAGAACAGGGTTGAGGCTCCTCCGAATCCTTCTTCCTGGAAATTGTCATCATTTGACCTGTCCAACGCCTTCCTGAAAAACTCAATTTAAAAGCTATCTTTATTTAACCTGACTCAAGGCTCACATAATGAGCCTATCCCTGGGTGTGTTTGTTAAAACAATTAGAGGCAGATGATTAAGATTTCTGAAATGGTAGATAATTGGGACAAAACAGTAGATGAAACAAAAAGCTTAATGTAAAAAATATGAGGCCTGAGATAATGCCCATAAGGCCTTTATAAAGTTCTAGCACATTCCCAGGAAATGTAGAAAATCACACACTTGTGTGGGGCTGTATGCATCCCTAGGGCTATGCACATGCCCAGGAGAAGACTTAAAAAGGGTCCAAAGCTCCCACCTGGGGCTGAACCTTGAAACTCTGCATGCATGAGAAGTGAAGGCTAAGATAGAGTTGTCAATTCCCCGTCTGAGTTTAGAAAGTATGCCCTCCCCCCAAGGTGGTCCCTTGGCAAAGAGAGGGGGTCATACTGATTCCAGGCCTTAAAGGAAATCTCTATCCAATCATTCCACACCATTAGAGTAACTGAGCAGAGGCTTTAATGAACAAAATCAACAGAAGATATAGTCTTGACAGAATTAGTTCAGAAAAGTCACAGAAGAAATGAACCAAAATAGTTAACAGCAAAAGCAACCTTCCCTGGCAAAGGTGAAAGAATATGATTTCCAGAGTTACCAAAATATATTTTTTAAAATTTCCAATCTTCAACAAATATGATGAGGCATGCAAAGAAATTTAAAAAAAAATATATGGCCCATGCACAGAAAAAAACAAAAACAAAAACAAAAAAACAATCAATAGAAACTGTGCCTGAAGACCAGACACTGGCCTTGCTAAACAAAGCCTAAATCAAGCATCCATTTGAAATACATTCAGTGAGCTAAAGGAAACCACATCCAAAGAACTGAAGGAAAATATGAAAATGATGTCTCATGAAACAGAAAAAAAATACATCAATTTATATTTACATAAATTATATCAACTCATATTAATAGGAGTAAAAATCTAGAAATTATTTTAAAAGGAACTGAATAGATATTTTGGATAAAAGTATAATGACTAAAATGAAAAATATACTAGAGAGGCCACAATATGGTTTAGCAGGCAGAAGAAAGAGAACATACATCCACACAAAAACTTGTACCCAAACATTCACAGCACTCACACTATCCAAAAAGTGGAAACAACTAAGTGCCCATAAAGTAAAGATCTGATAAACAACATGTTTTCTATCCATAGAATGGAATATCATTTACCGATGAGAAGGAATGAAGTAACTGATCCATATTTTAGGATGAAATGTTGCACTAAGTGAAAAACCCAGAAATTACATATTATATGATTCCATTTATGTGAAATATTCAGAATAGGCAAATTCGCATAGAAAAAGTATATGAGTGATTGCTAGGGTAAGGGTGCAGGGGAGAGTGAGGAGTGACTACTAGTGGATACGAGGTATTAGGGAGTAATGACAATGTTCCATAATTAAATAGAACATTAAACTATAGAAAAATGATGGTTGCATGCCCTTCTGTTTTTATGAAAAGCCATCTAATCATATACTTTAAAGTGGTGAATTTTATGCAGTGGATTTTATCTCAATAAGCAAAGCAAAAGCACATGTAGAAAAACTAATCCCAACAGTGGCAACAGAATCAATAATCATTAAACTTCACTCAAAACTGGCATAATGAACCAATCTGGAAAAAAATTTAAGTATGTTTAAGGTTCTCGGTTAGAAAAGTGAGACTATTACCTGCCAAAAAGGAACAAAAATGTATGAATCCAATAATGATGGAAATGAAACAAGAACAATTGGACATGAAAAAGAACCAATTATCAATCTTAGCGATTTATATCTTAGTGTTGAAATTGTAAACAACATTATACAAACAATGGAAAGAATAAACACTACAATGGAGAATGTGGGAAAGCATCCACAAATTGGGAGGTAGTACTGAGGAGCCATCTAGAACATAGCCCAGTGAGGCAGATCACACACACACACACACACACACACACACACACACGCATGCACACACATTCATAAAGGAATGAATAGGTAAGAGTTGAAGAGGGCAGATCTAAAGAATTTAATATATACCTAAGAGGATATCCAGAAGAGGAGAGAAGATTGGAGAAATAATATTCAGTGAAATAATGACAGAATTTTCCACTACTAAAGACATGAATCCTACAGTTGAAATAAATCCATATCCAAGTATTATTTAATAGTTTCAATAAATCAAGGATATTGAGTGACAACATTAACAGCTAACAGAAGGCAGAGTTACAGAGTGGGACATGGTGACACACACCTATAATCCTAGAACTCAGGAGGCTAAGGCAGGAGATTTTGAGTTTGAGGCCAATCTTGGATAGAAGGGAGAGAGGGGGGAGGGAGGAAGGGAGGGAGGGAGAGAGAGACAGAGTCGGAGGGAATATTATGCTGAGAGATAGCTTTCATTAACCAAATTAAAGATTAAAAGAAATTTGGAGAATTAAAGGTGCTGAGGAAAATAGCTACCAACCTAGGCTTCTACAATCAGGTGAACTATAGTTTCAGAGGGAGAATAAAATAGATTGTCCCCCTTAGACGTAGCATTTACTCCCCATTGACTTTGTATCAAGAAGAAGCTTGAAATCAGGGAACAGAATGCAGAGAAAATTATATGGTCTGGACGTTTGTTTCCCCTCAAGACGCATGTGTAGGAATTCTAATTCTCAAGGGATCGTGTTAGGAAGTAGATCTCTGGGGAGGTAACTGGAGTATGAGGGTGGGCAGAGTCTTCATAATTGGAATCCGTGTCTGGCTTGGTCAGCTGTTCTGTTGCTGTGACCAAATACTTGACAAAAACAACTCAAAGAGGGAAATACTTATTTTATTTGTTTTGTTTTGTTTTGGTACCAGGGATTGAACTCAGGTCCTTGTGCTTATGAGGCAGGCAGTGGCACCATTCAGCTAAATCCCCGGCCCAAGAAAGACTTATTTTAGTTCATGGCTTCAGAGCCAATCTATAATCAGCTAATTCCAATGGAGATACATCACAGCAGCCGACAAAATGGAGAAAAGCTGCCCAATTTATGGAAACAGAGGAAGAGCCCAAGAGCAAGGAGCCTCAGACCAGATGGAGTCCCCAGATTCTTCCATGGCCTGCCCAGACACACTCAAAGTGTATTTTACTAATCTTGTAGGCATTGCTCAAGCCAATCTGTTGACAACCAAGATTAATAATTATAATTCCCATATAGAAGTGACCCCAAAGAGTTCACTAACTCCTTCTACCATGTAAGGACACAGTAGAAGGCAGCATCTATAAAACAGTAAATGTACCTCATCAGACTTTGAATTTGGTGATACCTCGGTCTTGGAATTATCAGCCTCCAGAACTATGAGAAATGAATTTCTATTGTGTATAAGCCACCCAACCTATGATATTTTGTTACAGTAGCCCAAATTAATAGGCATCAATGAACATAGACATTAATAAAATATGTTGTCATATTTAATTAACCATTGGCAGAATATAATAATCACATCAGTTCTTATCATTTAAATAGATGTGAACCGAAATACTTAGACTGTAAGAATAAGGATTATTTGTTAGGAACTGTGAAAGAAGTATGTCAATATCCTTGATTTGCTCTAAAGGTGAAAAAATATTGGCTAACTTTAGATTGTAGTAGAGAAATTAATCATTGACCATATGCATTAAAAATGTAAAAGTAACCACTAAAAAAGCATAAATAAAGTTGAAGGTCCCTAATCAGCAGGGGCAAAAAGAGGGAGGATATATAGAAAACTTCTATATATATTGTTTCTGATTGAATCATATTAACAGAAGGTAGGAAATAAAAGAACAAACAAAAAAGGTGGCAGTTTGCAAATAAGGGGATCAAAAGATTATAAACAAATTAAACTGGCATTGACAATAGAGACCATCAGATTTAAGTAAAAGAACATAACAATCATTCTACCCACTTCAAATGTTTATACTTTTTTCTACTTAATTTACATGAATTTTCAGCAACCAGTACTACTTTGCTGAAGAAATGTTCATTTGCAATTCTCATTCTGTTTCTGTTTCTATTGAAAATTTCAAGCATATAAGTAAAACTGGTACTATTTTTTAAACTAACAAGAATAGTATAAAGATGTTCTTACACAATGTCTTATTTCTCTTTTCTCTCTCCCCTACCGCTTCCCTCCTTTCTTTCTTGGCATGTTCACATGCAGATGCTGAAAGAGTGGGTTGTTACCAAATGCTGTCTGTCCTTTCAGGAAACATTCATTTTTGTACCACCCCAAAGTTGAAAGACCCCCAAATTCTTCAAGATGATCATTAAGAATTTCACTTATATCAAAGGACTTGTGAGCAAAGTAGATACTGTTAATGATTGGGTAAGAAAAAACAGACAGGGCTTCCGATATGCCATACCAAACAGTTTAAGAAGTTCCCCTTGATCCTGCTTTGATACCAATCAACTGGGAAGGGCCACCACTTCCCTGGACCTTTCCCTTCCCTCCTGGTCTCCTCAGCATCTCATTCTATCCCCCAGGCTCCCGTAGCCTCCACTTTGTTCTCATTCTCAGGCAGGGTAGCTTAGCCTGCCCTTCCAAAATTTTCATCGCTTACACCCATTGCCCCATCGTCTGGCACGGGACCAAGATGGGGGGGAGACAATAAATGAATAAAAGAGAATGTTGCATAAAAGCACCAAAATTCCACCACAGTAAGGCAGTTTTCTGGAGGTGAGGGGTTTACAATTTCCATTTTTGTAGGTTATAGATCAATTTGCCTACAGCCAGTTCACTAAGATGAATCCACCTTAAAAACTGACCCTACGTCAAATCCATTTGAGTATCTTATTCTTTCTTGTCATCTTTTTGGCGTTTTATATTGATAAAACTGTCAGCATTTTGTGAAATATATTTTTATCTTGTAGCGCTCCATATATGTCTTGCTTGATCCATAACTTTGATTATGGATCTGAATGAAATATCAAGACAAAGGCTTTACAATAAACTGTCCTTAATGTGCTGGGCACCACTGAAAAGTGTGTTAAAAATACTAAATTTGGAAAAAAGGATTTTTTAAAAACACCCTATTAAGTCCTTAATCAAAAGTAGATTTAAAAGAAATAATTGTACACATAATGATGAAACAAAAGCAATGCCACGATTGAGGGGTGCTACAGATGTTTAAGTAATTCTTAGAGACAGAGAATTAAGAAGTATTCTTAGATTGGGCTGGGGTTTCAGCTCAGTGGTTGTGCTGTCTGCCTTGCAAGCACAAGCACCCATTTTCGATGACCAGTACCAAAAAAAAAAAAGAAGTATCCTTAAAAAAAATAAAATAAAAAAAGCTTAACAGGTCAAAAGATGACAAAGTGAAAAACAATATAATTGAATAAATACAAAAACACCTAAAGGCAAGGGGTGGACTTTTAGCAAATTAGTTATGAGAGTTAATAATGAGGCAAAGTGATTTCCAGGTATTTGGTCTGTTACCATTTTTACATAATTCCAATCTGAATATTCATTTCATGTTCTATTTCCTTCTCATTTCACATTATAACTGTTAAGCTTTTTCTCCTTCACCATGTACTCCTTACAAAGTCAGTTGCTATTTCAGTAATTTATTTCTCTCTGATTATAAAAGTAATATGTGTTTATCACAGAAAATTTGAAAAACACGTGAAATCAAAAAGAAGAAACAAAAATCAACCCATAGCCTCATCATCTAGAAGGAACCATGGTTTCATTTCAATAAACATCAACCTCATTTTGGTGGGAGAGAGAGAGGGAGGGAGAGAGAGAAGATATATGTGTGACTATTATATTTTTAATGTCAATTTATTATTCTGGCATAAATTGTGTCATACTTCGATCACCTAGTTCTGATTTGTGGGATATTTTTGTCAATTCTGGGTTGATTTTCTTGTGTCGGTGTAGGTAATACTGCATTGAATGATTTTAAATATATAACTTTTACTTTTGTTGAAATTGTTCCTTTCAGTAAATATTCAGAAATACGGGATTGTGGGATCAAAAGTTCTCACTATGCAAAAACTCAACCCTCAAATTGATCAAAAGAGAAAACTGAGACTCAGGGTAGAAGAGACTTGCCCCAGATCATCTGGCCTTTGACCTGGGTCTCCCAGTCCCAGCGACCTTGATGGTTTGATATCACATGGCCCATTTAGAACAGCAAGACATCCCTGATGCAGGGATCCATTGCTGTTGGAGGCCATTCAGTTTGTTATTCTTTCTCCACTAAATTAAAGACACTATAAAATTTCTTAATACCCAAATCCTTCAAAATGAACTGTTAGAAAGTTCTGAAATCTCACCCTGGGGCAAAACGTTTACTAGGCTAAAATAAATCTCTGCAAAGCCTTTATAGGATCCTTAAAACCCAATTCCACAACAAAAATGCTTGTTTTTATTATAAATTGAGTTTTTATTATCAGCATGAATGCAAACAGCACTGCTGACACGGTAAACATAAAACATATGAGCAGTCATAAACAGTTACACACCTTCGGCAGAAGTAGCTGTGACCACTGTGACCTGGAGACACAGTTCTAGCCAAATTCTCATGAGCACTCCCAGTGAAACGGAGGGCGATCTCCCTGTTCTTCAGAGAAGGATAGAGATGGGGCAAACCAATGGAGGCTCACTGCTGAAGGCCTTTTGGCTGCACTGTGGGAAGCAAGAAAAGTGGAGCGGTGGAGTCTGTCCATGTCGATGTAAGCCTGGGTGCAAGGCAGGATGGGAAAACTGGGGTAGCTAGACACCACTAGCTGATCTACCAGATCTCCTTTTGTATTTCTATCGAGGTAAAATTCACGTAACATTACATTCATCATTGAAAAGTGTAGTTGTATTAATCCATTTTCTGTTGCTATAACAAAATACCTGAAGTTGAATAATTTATAAAATTACAAAGATTTATTTATCTCACAGTTCTGGAAGTCCAAGAGAATGGCACTGGCTTCTGTTTGGCTCTGATAAAGTGCTCACTGCAGATGACATAAAAAAGGTGGAAACAGATGGGAGAGGGAGAGTTCACATGGTAAGACAGGAAGCCAGAGACAGCAGGGAGGGATTAGTTCCCCTCACCCTGTAAAAACCTCCTGTCTCAAGGACTAGCTGGGATTGCATGAGAACAGCATTAATTGCTTGGAAAGGCAGTGCCACCAATGACCTATTTACCTTGCGTGAGGCTCCACCTCTTTAAGGTCCCACAACCTCTCCCAATACCATCCTGTGGCCCAAGCTTCCAACATAGGAACCCTCAGGGAATCACACATTCAAACTATATCCAAACCACAGCAACACTTTAGATGCATTTAATACATTCACAATGTTATGCAACCATCACCTTTGTCTAATCTGAAACACTTGTATCGCCCCAAAGGGAAGCCCTGCATCCGCTAAGCAATCACTCCCCATCTCCTCCTCTACCAGTCCCTGGGCACTACCGATCTGCTTCCTGTCCTGATGGACAGTTCATACAGATGCAATTATGTGATATGTGACATTCCGTGTCTGGCATTTTTCACTTAATGGTATGATGTTTTTGATGTTCAGTGATACTGCGGCATTATTAGAATTTCATTTGTTTGTATGACTGAATAATATTCCATGGCATGGATGGACTATATGTTGATTTTCCATTCATCACACAGATAATCATCTTTTGGCTATTGTGAATAATACTGCTGTGGACAAATATACAAATGTTTGCTTACTTTCTTCTGTTCCGTTGGGTATATACCTAGAAGAGGAATTGTTGAATTATATTCTGTCTCTAACTTTTTATGTGGTACTTGGGATTGAATGAAGGGATTCCCTACCACTGTGCTATATCCCTCGCACTTTTTTAAAATTTTGAGACAGACAAGTCTCCCTAGGTTTCCCCAGCTGACCTTGACTTGTGATAGTCTGGCTTCAGGTTCCTGAGTAGGTGGCATGCCAGGCTTGCACCACCGCACCTGACTGCACTGAACATTTTTTTTTTTTTGCACTGAACATTTTAAGGAGCAGTCAAATGGTTTTCACGGTGGCTGTACAACTTTACATTTCAATGAGCAATATACAAGGCTTCCAAGTTCTCCACACAACAGTATTGGTTGTTTTCTATTTATTCTTTGTATTATTACATTGTTAAAGCCGTCCTCATGGGTATAAATCCGTATGTCATTGTTTTGGTTTGCATTCCTTTGATAATTAATCATGTTGAAAATCATTTCAAGTCCTTTGCCCATTTTTAGATTGGATTGTTCCTAATCACTCAAAATGGAAAGTGGGTTAAAAGAGAAATATAGAAGGGCATTTACTCCTACCTGGACAAGAGGGGAAGAGTCTCGAGTTGGGTGCCCTACAAGGAGAGATGGAGGCAATGACTCAGGAGCAGGGAGTTTATTTGGCAGTGGGTGAGACCTTAGGACTCAGGCACTAGGACTATAAAGAAGACAGGGAAAGAGGGAAAACCAGGTGTGAAATTAAGCTGGGTATGCTTGGGAGCGACGAGAGCTCACTTGGAGGAGATGGAAGAAATTTTGTCCCAGAATTGTCTTTCCAAAGGATGGAAGGTGAGGGCGAAAGAATCAGAGAGCAGGATGGGGGAAGGCTGGTGGTAGGACTGGGCATGAGCAAGGAGACTGCTCTTTCCTGCCACAGCTGTAACGAGAGTGTTGGGCGGGGAGGGGACACCCACACTAACAGCACCTCCTGCAAAGGGCCTGGAGCTTTTCGGGAGGAGGAGCTGTGACAACATCTGAAAACAGAGAGAGTAGTGAGATCAAGGATGGTGCAGGGTAGTCAGTCTGCTCAGAAGGTGCGGTCAACCGGAATACCTCAGACTGAGGAGCTTAAAGGGCAGGAGTTACTTTCTCACAGTTCTAGAGGCTGTGAGTTGAGAAGAAGGTTCCAAACACTGGCCTTTCAGTGAGGCTCTCGTCCAGGCTTGTCGGTGGTCACATTTCTGCCGAGTCCTAGGGCACAGGGAATTCTCTGTGTCTCCTCCCCTTTTACAGGGTCACCAATTTCAACAGAGCTCAGCTCTATCTTATGTTTCATTTAATCGTCATCACCTTCTAAAAGCTCTAGCTCCAAATACAGCCATGAGAAAAGTTATAGTCTCAGTGTAGGCATTTTGTGGAGGGAGATAATTCTATCCACAGCACAAGCCTTTGGCCACTTTGTGGGCAGTGGTGGAACTGTTGATGGATTTTAAGCCTGGAAGTGCTCACAATCAACTGGATGCTTTCTTTTCCTTTCTTCTTTTCTTTTCTTTTCTCCCCCCACCCCCACCCCTTTCCTGGGGATTGAACTTAGAGACTTTTCACTGAGCTACATCCCCAGTTTTTATTATTTTTTGTTTTGAGGCAGTGAATCACTAAGCTGCCCAGGCTGGGCTTGAACATGCAGTCCTCTTGCCTCAGCCTCCTAGAATGCTGGGAAGATACCTGGGGAACATCTGTCAGGCAAAATAGCAATAGCTTTATTTCACACCTGAGGGCCAAGCCAATGTGCTTTCTGTCCTCTAAATCACCTGATCTAATTCGAGAGATGCAGATGAAAACAACACTGATATTCCACCTCACCCCAGAAAGAATATCTGCTATCAAGAAATCAACCAATAACAAATGTTGGCAGAGTTGTGGGGAGAAAGGAACCCTTCTCCATTGTTGGTGGGAGTGCAGACTGGTGCAACCACTATGGAAATCAATATGGAGATACCTCAAAGAGCTGGGACTAGAGGCTCCATTTGACCCAGCCATCCCTCTGCTGGGTATCTTTCCAAAAGAATTAAAAGAATCATACCACAGTGATATATGTGTACCTATGTTTATAGTGGCACAGTTCGCAATAGCTAAAACATGGAAACAGCTCATTTGCCCATCAGTTGGAAACTGGATAAAGAAGATGTGGTTTTCCTATAAAATGGAGTACTACTCAGCCATAAAGAATGAGAAATTAAGAGTCATTCATAGGAAAATGGATAATATTGAGGATATACTCCTAAGTGAAATGAATAAGTCACACATGTGTAAATACCGAATTTTTTCTCTGGTGTGAAAAACTATAATGGTACATAAGATCCTAATGATATAATTGACAATGTAAAATAGGAAGGAAAGGGCTAAAGGTGTAGGGGAAGTGGGAAGGGTAGGGGAAAGGTAATAAGGGAAAAGAAAAAAATATGAGAAAATGAAAAAATGGAAATAAAGCATTTGTAAATAGGGAAGGGAGGAGGGGGTGAAGGGAGGGCAGGAACAAGGGGAAAAAATGAGAACCAAGACCTGTCATGTAAAGGCACAAGATCCCAATGGTGAACGTAACTATACTGTATACCTAAAATGTACCAATAAACTCAGTGAGAGAAAAATCAATCAATCAATCAATCACCTGACCTGAGTGGATACTGAAGAGTGTTTGTTGAATGAAAGAGTGACTGTTGGCCAGCATAGACACCTTGCTGTGGTGGTTGGCTTTGACTGGACAAAGGGACACCTAGAGCACTGGGTGCCTCTGTGAGGGTGTCTCCAGAGGAGACTGACGCGTGAGTCAGTGGGCTCAGTGGGGAAGATCCGCCTTCAACTTGGGCTGGCACCAGCCAGTGGGTGGGGAGTCCAGATAGAACCAAAGGCAGAGAAAAAGGATTTCCTCTCTTCTAGAGTAAGACACTCTTCCCCCCTGCCCTTGGCCATCAGAACTCTGGGCTCTCAGGCCTTGTGTGTTGGGATGCACCAGCAGCCCCCGAGTTCTCAGGCCTTTCCCCTTGGACCGAGTCCCACCATCAGCTTCCCCAGGCCAAAGGCTATTGGTTGGACTGAGCCACACTTCTGGCAACTGAAGGTCTCTAGGTATAGATGGCCAGTCATGGGACTTCACAGGCTTCATGTGAGCCAACTCCCTAATAAGTCTGTCTGTCTGTCTATCTATCTGTCTGCCATCTATCTTATTGGTCTGTCTCTCGGGAGAGCCTGAACACATTTGATCACTTTGTTCTTTGTTCCCTTCATTTATTTTTTCTTCCTTCTACCCATTTCAGTCTTGCCCATCCCATCAAGAGCCACCTGCTGCAGGGCACCTGAGCATCTCGGAGTGGGAGGCAGGGCTGACACACAAGGCTTCCTCCTCTGGAAGCTGCCCCAGGGTCCAGATCAGTCAGGTCTTCTCCTGGATTGGACCTTGGGGTGGGTCCCAGAGCAGGGCCTCTCTGGGCACTTTCAGTTGAGGACAAGGAGCCTCTGGATGGTTGGTTTCCGGTCTGCCTGCCTGGGGCATGAGCCTTGCCAAAGAGGCTGAGTGCAGTGTGCAGCCGCTTGTGACGCGGGTCAGTGTGTCAGACGCCCATGACGTAAACAGCCAGGTAGGCCGAACTGCTCCTCCCTGCTTCCGCGGCTGAGAAGTAAGTGGTGACGAGGAGGTGGCGAGTGCCCACTTGGTGCCTATCCAGCCTGTCAGTCTGACAGTGCCTCGCGCCAGCTGGCTGCTCGGCTCAAGGCGCCCAGGATGCTTCGTTCTCGAGGCCCTTCCCTGCCTCGCTTCAGCAGCGCTGCCAATCTGTTCAAGCTCCAGTCCCGCCACGAACAGCGGTAACGGGGTTGAGAGTCTAAGCAAACTATTTAGCCTCTTTGTGCCTCGATTTCCTCACCTCTTCATTAGCGTTAATTAGTGGGCAAAATCTATAATTTCTCCCCCATAGAGCCGCTCTGACGAATTCAGTGGAATAACACCTGTGAAATATTAGCACAGGGCCTGGCTGAGCATCGATTGGTGCCTAAGGTCGTGCTCCCTGGACTTTCCTCCAGGGTATACGCAAGTAAGAATGTGCAAATGTGCAAGGTGCACGCACACGCACATAGGTACACTTGAGTGCAGCTTCTGTCCAGCAAGTGCCAGGCCTTTGATGAAAGGTGATGTGACTTCTGCTTCCAGGGCAGTTCCAGAGCTAATCCTGCGTCTCCTTTGTGAAGGTCATTGGCTTGGTGATAAGCCAGAGAGTTCTGGGATCTGAGAGGGGCTGGTCCCCAGCAGGACAGAGGAAGGGCCTCATGCCCACTCCATGAGGCACCCTGGACACCCAGGCCTAAATGAGGACGGTCAGGCAAAGCCTGTTTACCAGCTGGTCCTCCTTTAGGTGTTCCTGTCACCTCACTTCACTTAAACTAATCAGCGTGAAGCTTCTGAAGGGGCGGGACAGTGTCCTGCCCATGCCTGCATCCTGGCCTGCAGGGACAGCCAGAAAACTGGCGTTGTTAGCCCTCCTGATACGCCAGGCACAACCCCAACCATTCTCTGCACAGCGTTTTCTGTGCCGCTCACAGCTGCCCTGGGAATGTATGACCCACTGCCCTTTGAGAGAAAAGTGAGTGGAGACTCGGTGAGCTCAATCGGCCCACACCCAGGGCGAGGCAGGATGGAGTTCTGAGACCCAAACACAAAGCCACCCTGAGGTGGGAGATTAGGGGTAGGGCAAAAATGGTCAAACTACTGGGCAAATCCCCTTTTCAGCCCTCTCCAGTTTTCTTCTTTCTTCTCAGCTGTGTCTTTTAACCCAGCTGCCAAACACGAAGTGCTCAAAGCAACCCTTGAGACTAGTATAAATCTCTGTTACAAGTACATCCAAGAGGCAAGTACTGAGCAGTTGAAAACTTGCCTAATTTAGAACCTGTCAAAGTTGGATTTGGATCTAGGCTCTGCTGTGAATGACAGCAAATTACTCCACTGAACAGGACCCCAGTTTTCATCTGTAAAATGGGTACAATTAAGCCTATTTTGCAGGGTTATGTGAGGGCTAAAGTGAGATGATGCTTGTGTAGTGGACACTGTGGTACAGTCCCTCTACTCCTTCCAGACCTAAAGAATTGGTGACTGATAGCTCTTGTGATGGGTAACTTCATGTGTCAAGTTTACTGAGCCAAAGGGTGCTGAGAAAATTGGCGAAACTATTTCTGAGTGTGCCTGTGAGGGTGTTTCCAGAAAACATTCTCATTTGAACCAATAGCCCTAATAAAATTTCCCCCTCACCAGTGTGGGTGGACATGATCCAGTCTCTTGGGGGTCCAAATAGAACAAACGGCAGAGGAAGGAAATAAGCTAGGGTATATGTCTTCCTGCCCTGGTTCTCAGGCCTTTGGACTGAGGGTAAATTCCACCATTAGCTCTCCTGAGTATCCAGTTCACAGGTGACAATTGGTTGGACTTCTTGAGGACCCAAATCCCACATAAATTTCTTCCTTTATAGCTATATATCTCCTATGGCTTCTGTTTCTCTAGACAACTCTGGAAAATACAGCTCTCAACTCAGATTCTCTCTGAGCATATCTTCTTCCCCAAGGTGGGCCACATCTAATGACTGCTTATGCAGGCAGATAAAGATCCAGCCTCCTGCTTTGATTTCTTTAGGAAAAGAGCCAACCCACAGCCAGGTGTGGTGGTGCACACCTAGAATCCTGGCATTCTGGCAGGCTGAGACAGGAGGATTGCAAATGCAAGCCCAGCCTGGGCAACTAAGTAACTTAGTGAGACCTTGTCTCAAAATAAAGCCACACAGCTTTCAAACTCCCAGTGAGCTGGACCTCTGTTGTACCTGCAGTGTATCCCCACTTTTCTCTCTCCCTATTTCTCTCCCTCTATTTTTCTCAGTCCCGCATGGTATCATTTCTATCAGCAGCCACCTACAAGCCATCTGCATGCCCAGCTCTGGCTCAGAATCTCAGAGTTTCTGATTTGCTGGTTCATCTTGTGTGTCAGCTTGGACATGGCACCCAGGCATCTGTCACACATCAGCCTGGATGTTGCTGTGAGAGTGTTTGGCACATGAGATAATGAACTCTTATTGGATAAGCTCTGAGTAAACTCTGAGTAAAAGAAGGTGGTGGGCTTCACCCAATCTGTCGAAGGTCTTTTAAAAAATGACAAACTGAGGTCCCAGAAGAGAGGAAACTCTGTTTCCACACTGTCTTCAGGTTCAAGCTGCAACATGAACTTATCCTTGGGTGCCCAGCCTGCCAGTATGCAGGACTGTTTTGGACTTGCCAGCCTCCTTAAGCACATGGGCCGATTCTTTAAACCCTCCCCTCTCACACAGACACCCAACAACCCAACTACCATGGTTTAAGTGTGTCCTCCAATGTTTCAAGAGCTGGAACTTGTCCCTCAGTGAGATAGTGTTGAGAAGTGATGGAATCTTTAAGAAGTTGGAGCCTAATAGAAGATGGTCAGGTTACGAGGGGCACTGCCCTCAGAAGGGACTAGTGGAGTTATCTTGGGACCCTGGTTACTTCCCAATACAGCAAGTTGTTATAAAAAGTAAGCCTACCCCCCAAATCCTTCTAGATTCCTGTCTATGTGGTGTCTTCCACAAATGCTCCTGCCATTCTGAAGCCATCTCCCAATGGAGGCCCCAACAAGAAGCAGAACAGATGGGGCCACCTGATCTTGGATGTGCAGTCTCCAAAACTGTGAGCTAAATAAACCTTTTTTTCTTTTTAAAGCACTTGGCCTCTAGTATTCTGTTATAGCAACAGAAAGTGACCTGATACACTAATCTAAGGCTGATAGTGTACCTGTAGAAAGTACTCCCATGTGGTGGTTTGAAATAATTCTTTGAAAGTTTCTGTCTTTTCTTCCATACAGTAGAAATGCATCTTCACACTCTATCAGCTCTATGTTGGTGCCTCTGGCTAAACTGAAACACAAAGCTAGAACAAGAGACAAGATTCTTAGCCCAAAAGTGTAGGAACTAGACAAGGTTTGAGGGAGAATATTAAGCCTAGAGTCCCTAACTCTTGTTTTCCCTCAATTTCCTTTCTGGTACTATACTTTGAAATTAGTCTTAGTTAAATAAAAATGGCATATGACAAATAATTATTTCTCTCTTAACCAGGACAGTGTGGTAGGCAACAGTCTACATACTTAGATGACATCTGATCACCATCCTAGGTTTTGGTGTCTACAGTGGTTTCCTGCAAAGAGATGTTTAAAAAGACATATTTAGAGACTTACTCTACAGTTATGACTATGAACATCTGTTAATGTTTACAGGGGACTAAGATTAAGTTAGAAAATGTCAGAGCAAAGAAAGTGCAAGGAAATGCCCACATTCTTCAGTTTTCACTCTTATTCATCAATGTGACAAGGTAGTCAGGGCACAAGTTCATGCCCATTTTAGCATGAAGCCCAGGACCCATGGCGTCCCCCAGTAGCCCCTTATATCAAGGAACTCAGAGCAAGACTCAGGAGGAGGAAGCTTTGTTTTAAGGCTGGAACTGCACCAAATCTCAGTGCTCCTGGGTATGCGAATGTCAACAAGAAGCACACTCTGAGGTCTTGGGCTTTGCCAAGCAGAAGAGGCCATGCGTGACCTGGGAGACCCTCAAGGGCCGGCTGAGCTGGTTGGCAGCTGAGAGCAGTGTGTGGCTTCTGTCCAATGACGTCATCTCGCCCAGCAGTGCTGCTTCGTCTTCATAATATTTTGAGGCCGATCTCGACATCCCTGATTGAGCTACTGGCGGAAGTTTACCATCCTTCCTCTTTATTTTTTTGATTTGATTTTGTCAGGAGGAAGGGATAGCCGGCTTGCGGAACAATTTGACGGGGCAGAGTTTGTGCCACCTGAGTTCCCTTGGGGATTTGTTTTTGTCACATGAATGAGATGCATATTTCGAGGCCTGTGGTAGTTAATGAAATTGTTGAAAGCTATCCATTTTCATTAAGATGTTTCTAATGTATCACTATGAAACTGTGCGTGCAGTAACCTTATCTGTGTTCATCTCTTTTCTATCGGTGGTGAGCCCACTTTTTCATCTCGTTTCTGGGATCCTTTTTCCCTCGGCTGGATTTGCCAGAGGTTTGTATATTTTATTAGCCCTCTTAAAGAGTGGCTCTTGCTTTTATTTATCAATTCCACTGGAGGCTTTTTTGTTCTCTATTAACTTCAGGATTATTCTTTGCTATTAATATAGTATTCTATAGTATTCATTTTCCTCTGGGTTGTTTTTGCCCCTCTTCTAGTACATAAGTTGGCTGCTTTCCTCTTTCATTGTTTTTTGTTTTTGTTGTTGTTGTTTTGTTTTGTTTTGAGACAGGGTCTCACTATGTAGTTGAGACTGACCTGGAACTCACTATGTAGCCCAGGCTGGTCTTGAACTCACAGCAATCCTCCTGCCTCAGCCTCCCGAGTGCTGAGATTACAGGAATGTGCCACCACGCTCAGGTGCTTTCCTCTTCTTGATGATAATATTGTTTAGAGTTGTGAATTTCCTTGTAAGTACGGCTATGTCTGCTTCCTGCAGAATTGCTCTATTTACTATTTTGACTAGTCTATGTATGTTTTTCATAAACAAATGAGGCATTCTGGAGGAAAAAGAACAATATTTTTAAAAAACTAAAAGAACTAAATCACAGAATCCCATTTTGCAGATTACATTCATATTTTTAATGTATTTTTTAGATTTTTCTTGCAAATTTGTACGTCTGGATTTTTTAACGAAGTGGGCCACACTACATTGTTTTGTAATACGCTTTATCTAAATAACAAAATCAGGACATCTTTTCTTATTCAGACTGGATCTGCACTGTCCAACTTAAATGGTGTGAGAATTTATTGTGTTTTGTGAATATCCCACATTAAACAATTACATCTTATTAGGCATTTATGTTGCTTTCAGCCATTTTGCTGTCATTTTAAACACTGCAATGCTGTGCTTACTTCAGCAGCACTTATACTAAACACTGCACTGTATATTCCTGTTACTGAATATCTGCACACTCTCACGGTAATTTCCTCAGGAGATAGTAGCAGCAGTAGAATTCCTGATTTGACAAATTCCTGGATGTGGCTTGAAGAATTCTGACCGGTCCTGTTACATTCACTCACAGGGCAGCTTAGCGATGGATTTCTCTCGGCCTGAAATCTCCCGTTCCCCATCTATGTCACCAATACTGAGTATGTTCGATCTTGGTGTGGGACTGCATAACTTTGTAATCTTAAGTGAGCTGCTAGTCTCAACTGTGATTAATGTAAATTAACAGGTGAACTTAGTTCTGGGTAAAAATAGATAAAGATTGTTTCACTCCTTGTCTGCCTGGGAAGGAATGTTTTGGAAACCTTGGGACATTCTGTAAGCATCTTGAGCATAGACCCCCACCCTGCCTATTCCCTCACATAAAGGACCTCAGCCCCTGAGCTGATGCCTCTCAGAGCTACTTGGCTCCGGGAGTGCTGTCTGGCCAGACTAATACAGGTCTCTTTTCCAACTAGTCCGGTGTGTTCCTCTCCTGGTGATTCTCATTCCTGTCGAGCTCCCAGAGCCTCGCTGAGCTGTCAGTCCCAGCACCATGGAGGCCCTTTCGGCTATTCACGCTCCAGGGAGTGGAAGTGAGACTTTAGGTCTTCCATTGGACGATCGATAAGAACAAAAAAATGGATTGTTTGGATTTTTTTTTTTTTTTTTTTGGTACCAGGGATTGAATTTAAGACCTTGCTCTTGAGAGGCAGGCGCAGTGCCACTGAGGTAAATCCTCGGCCCTAGTCTCAACTTTTTATTATTAGCAAAGTTGAATTATTTTTTTTTTCACTTACCAGCCTCTTAGTTATAGGTTCTTGTTCCCAGTCCTTAACCCTTTCGTTTCTGTTCCTAATCATTCATAAGAGCTCTTTGCTCTCCGTCCTATGTATTACAAATATGTTGACCATCTTAGCCCTAGATCTGCATGCCCCTCGGTACTTCTACTCATATTTCATGAGCTCTAGAAGTAGTGTGTTTAGGTATTCTTGCCTACTGGAATTTCCAAAATTTTATTTAGTTAAATATACTAATCTTTTTTTTTCTTCCATGGTTTTTGTCTTTGCACATACGCTTAGAAAGATCATACATGGTGAAGATGAAAATATTCCGCCTTTATTATTATCTGCTTACGTTGTAATATTACAAACCTCTGGGATTTGTGCTGACTTCACAGTTTCCAAAGCACTCTGAAGTCCACCCCCACGGCACCCTGACCCCACCTTAACATTGACCAAGAATCACCGTGGCAGAGATGACTGCTGCACTTCCAAAATGAGAAAACTGATTCCCTCTGGCCTGATTGAAAAGCTATGTTCTCTGCACCTGGATTTGCGATGCAGATTTCAGACAAAGACTGGGCAGTATGTGACTCCAAATACATATTTACAAATTTGTCAAGTGTTGCAAGGAGCCCGCAGATCCCCAGCTCCTGCTGCATGAAGAGACCTCATGAAAGCCAATGAAGTCACTCCTCCCACACCCAGAGCCCTACCTTCAGGCACCGCTGTCCCTCGCCAGGTGAGATCCCACTGAATATATTCACACAGGCACACGCTCCCAGGGCGGGAGGTCCGCGGATCCACAGGTGACCATCGAGGAAGCTGAGGAACAAGGGTGATGGATCTTTCTGGGTATCGGAGAAGCCCATGGCAGAGTCTTTCTCCCTAACTGCAATCCCTCCCGGCATCCTTCACTTACTCTGTGTGCTGCTCAGGTTGGGCTGCCTATGCAGGAACAAACATTCCTGAATCTCCTTACCCTTGATATCACAAAATTTAATTTCTTGATCATGGAAATCCACTATGGTCCCTGAGCAGTGACTATATGATACAGGCAGCTTTGATCCTGTGCTTCCCTTGGTCTGAGTCCCCCTCGGTCTGAGTCCCCCTCGGTGACCACTTATATAAGGGAGGAGAGAAATGGTGGCTTTGCACTGGAGGGACACTGCTATGGCCTGAGTGCCGCTCAGCATTTCCACTCATATTTCATGTGCCACATGTAGTTACTTGGCATACTTGACTCACTTCAAGGGGGCAGGAAAGTTTCCCATAAGCCAAGGGAAAGAAGGAACCTGGACACCAGTAATGTCTACGCCTGCATATTCTCCCCAGAGACGCCATCTTTGTCTTCTCTCAGTCTTCCTCCTCCTGAGCCATTTTAAAAGACTAATACTCATTTGGAGAAGTGTATTTGTCAGTAATTGTTGCACTAATGTTACATGATAAGCCACTCCCGTACTTGGGCTATAGTTTGGAAGAGAGGAAGAGAGGGGAAGAGAAGGACAGAGGCTGAATGCTGTTGAATGCTGCCTTAAGGGTTTGGGAAGGCTGAGGTCTCAGCAGTGTCACCTAGCCATGGAGAACCCTTGTCATTCAGGCATCTTTTCTTTTCACTATATAATGACTGAACACCAGCCTTCATGAGGCTCTAAGAAGGGAAGTCTGAGGCACAGAGAAGTTCCCCATGTTGCTAAATTTACATTCCCTGTGTTGCATTAGTCATCAGGCTTGAGTCTCAAGAACAGTTGATGGGCTGGGGATTTAGCTCAATGGTGCTGCCGCCTGCCTTGCAAGTGCAAGGTCCTGAGTTTAATCCCTGGAATTAAAAAAAAGAAAAAAAAAGAGCTGATGTTTCGATTTGAATCCAAAGGGGTCACTTTCTTTCATAGATAGATAGGTAAGTAGAGAGACAGATAGCTAGATAGACAGACAGACAATATATTATAAGGAATCGCCTTATATGATTAGAGAGGCTAAAATCTGTGGTTAGAAGCTGGAAGCTCAGGAGAGCTCATGATGTATTCCAATCCAAGCTGGAAGGTCCAGGAATCAGGAGAGCTCATAGCTATAAATTGTTGTGCCAGGCAGCAGTGTTAAGCTTCAAAGACAGCTTATATTTCGCTTGAGTCCAAAGGAAGGAAAAGACCAACATCCAGCTCAAAGCAAGTTGGAGGAGTCCACACCTAACATGGGAGGGTCAGCCTTATTTTCTATTTGAACTTTCAACTGATTGGCTAAGGCCCAGCCACACCAGTGCACAATTTTCTTGACTCAGTCTGCCCCTGGAATATTACTCTTATCTAAAAACACTGCTCACAGACACACTCAGAATAATGTTGGACCAAATATTGGGACACATCATGGCCCAGTCAACATGACGCAAAAAATCAACCATCCCACAGCTGAATGGAAGGCAGAAACTGAAGGAGCAGACAGGGATGGAATAAGGTTTAAGAGAGGAGAAGGGCTGGAGTTATAGCTCGATGGCAGAGTTCTTGCCTGAGTAAGGTCCTGGGTTTGATCTAGAGAGAGAGAGACAGAGATAAAGACAGAGACAGAGACTGAGACAGAGCAGACACAGACAGAGAGAGAAAGAGAAAGAGAGAGAAGATTCTGTAAGGATGCCCAGCAAGCAGTCCTTAGCTGGTGTGGAAATGCTTTAATTGGGCTGAAATGGTAGAAGGAGAGGCAGAGGCACCAAGAAGGGTTTCAAACACTACAAAGAGGAGAAGCAGGTGTTTTGGAGCTGGAGAACCTTCTCTCTGCCCCCTCCAATTACAAGGTAATGATCAAGGCCATCAAGCTGTCCATGCTGCTTGAGTAATCTTAAGACTTACCACTGAGTGCAAAATGCTAGGTAGAGAGATTAGACTTACTGTGACTCTACCTGTTAAATGGTCCCTGAGAGTCAAGGAAGGGTTTCTAGTACGAGGTTTTGCTTGACCAACTTTATTTTTGAAAATACTACCAGATATCTTTCTAATCTGCTTTATTGTTAATTCATCCCATCTTCATCAGCTGTAAGGTCTCATTATTTCTATTTTCTTTGTGCAGCTAAGACAAGGACGTAAAAAAGAAAATCTGTACTATTATAGTTTGTTCACACCAGAGAAACTATTTGGTATTTACACATATGTGACTTATTTATTTCACTTAGGAGTATATCCTCAAAATGTATCCATTTTCCTATGAATGAATCTAATTTCTCATTCTTTATGGCTGAGTAGTACTCCATTTTATAGAAAAACCACATCTTTTTTATCCAGTACCCAACTGATGGGCAAATGGGATGTTTCCAATTTTTAGCTATTACAAACTGTGCCACTATAAACATAGGTGTGCATATATCACTGTGGTATGATTCTTTTAATTCTTTTGGAAAGATGCCCAGCAGAGGGATGGCTGGGTCAAATGGAACCTCTAGTTCCAGCTCTTTGAGGTATCTCCATATTGATTTCCATAGTACATAAGATCCTAATGAGATTATTGACAATGTGAAATAGGAAGAAAAGGGCTAAATGTGTAGGGACAGTGGGAAGGGTAGGGGAAAGGTAATAAGGGAAAGAAAAAATAGGAGAAAATGAAAAAATGGAAATAAAATGTTTGTAAATGGGAAGGGGAGGTGGGGGTGAAGGGAGGGCAGGGACAAGGGGAAAAAATGAGAACCAAGACCTGTCATGTAAAGGTACAAGATCCCAAT
>NW_022900948.1:29912454-29930723 GCF_012274545.1 Fukomys damarensis | reverse complement strand
GACTTACTGTGACTCTACCTGTTAAATGGTCCCTGAGAGTCAAGGAAGGGTTTCTAGTACGAGGTTTTGCTTGACCAACTTTATTTTTGAAAATACTACCAGATATCTTTCTAATCTGCTTTATTGTTAATTCATCCCATCTTCATCAGCTGTAAGGTCTCATTATTTCTATTTTCTTTGTGCAGCTAAGACAAGGACGTAAAAAAGAAAATCTGTACTATTATAGTTTGTTCACACCAGAGAAACTATTTGGTATTTACACATATGTGACTTATTTATTTCACTTAGGAGTATATCCTCAAAATGTATCCATTTTCCTATGAATGAATCTAATTTCTCATTCTTTATGGCTGAGTAGTACTCCATTTTATAGAAAAACCACATCTTTTTTATCCAGTACCCAACTGATGGGCAAATGGGATGTTTCCAATTTTTAGCTATTACAAACTGTGCCACTATAAACATAGGTGTGCATATATCACTGTGGTATGATTCTTTTAATTCTTTTGGAAAGATGCCCAGCAGAGGGATGGCTGGGTCAAATGGAACCTCTAGTTCCAGCTCTTTGAGGTATCTCCATATTGATTTCCATAGTACATAAGATCCTAATGAGATTATTGACAATGTGAAATAGGAAGAAAAGGGCTAAATGTGTAGGGACAGTGGGAAGGGTAGGGGAAAGGTAATAAGGGAAAGAAAAAATAGGAGAAAATGAAAAAATGGAAATAAAATGTTTGTAAATGGGAAGGGGAGGTGGGGGTGAAGGGAGGGCAGGGACAAGGGGAAAAAATGAGAACCAAGACCTGTCATGTAAAGGTACAAGATCCCAATGATGAATGTAACTGCTGTATACCTAAAATGTACCAATAAACTGAATGAGGAAACAAAATATTTATAAGACAATCTGCCCACATTCTCACAGCTAATCATCGACAGAGGCCATCTTGGAAGTCAAGCAGCCAGCTCTTGGGGTCTGTGGTCAGTGACCGAGCTGGAGTGTAGCTTAAGTTTATGCAACCAGAATTTCAGTGCTTATATCTAAATAGCCAGCCAGATCACCTGTGCCCTCCGGAGAACCCACTTTGGAGGAATCTTCTGAAATACATTGGATTAATCAAGTAATGACCCAAATTCATTCAGCCATCCATTTCTTCATGTGGGCAACTCAGAGCTAAACACAAAATTGTGTGTTATGGCTTAAAGATGAAGTGTCCACCAAAGAGTTGTGTAGTGAGGGCTTGATCCCCAATACAATACAATGTTCAGAGGCGGGGCCTAAGGGCCAATTGGATCACAAGGGAGCTGACCTTAACAAAGGGTTCATCAACTGATGAGGTCACAGCTAATGGAATATTAGGAGATGTGGCCCAGTTGGAAGAGATGGGTTATTGGGGGTACGCCTCACGACAGTATCTTATCCCCAGCTCCTTCTTCTCTGACTCACTCACTCTGTTTCCTGGCTGCTACAAGCAGCTTTCTCCTCCACACCCTTCTGCCATGTTGTTTCCGCCTCGCCACAAGCCCAGAGCAATGGAGCTGGCTCCCCATAGTCTAGAACTTCTGAAATTGTGAGGCAAAAGCGATCGTCCTCCTTTAAATTGTTTATGTCAGGTAGTTTGTCACAGCAACAAAAATCTGACTTAATAAAATATGAGAGAAACACCGTTGCTTTCCCAGACTTCTAAGATTTTTGAAATACCACACTTCTAAGTAACTCGTTTTGGCCAAAGGATTCCTTCCCACAAAAAAAAAAAAAAAAAAAAAAAAAAAAGAGTTTAAATAGGTAACTTTGATGTTACGAATAATTTTTAAAAATCCAGTGGTCTCATGTCAAAGTTGTGGAGGCCCAACTCCAGGGCCCATCTGGGTAAAAAAAAAAAAAAAAAAAAAAAAAAAAAAAGCCAGTTTAAATTGGGAGCATTTGTTTGCCTAACCAGCTACATTAAGATGCCCCAAATTACAGGCTCTGCTGTTGCTCCATTTTGCATTTGAGCACCTACTGCTATTTCACTGCATCAAAACTGGTCCTACAGTCATCTTGGTTAAGGGTAAAACTAATATTTGCTCTTGATTTTGAAAAGGAGAGGGGGATTAAATCTGCCTGTCCCCACCACGCCTGGCGGAGCTTATTTGAAGGTGACTTTTCCATTAAAAGCCTAGCTCATGTTTTATGTATTTCTAAAAAGCCACAATTTGAACTTAATTCTTCTTCCCTTTAAGACAAGAACCCCAAAGTTAGTATTTAAAATGTCACAGGCAGCCAGAGGCCTCAGTAGGTCATGGAGGGCTGGACAACTCAAACTGGGAAGTAATAAAATTGACATTGAATGACTTCAAGACCTAGAGATTTGCCCTAAGAGTTCAAGAATAGAAAATCTGAAACCAAACCATGAATAAAATCTTACAAAAGTTGATAGCAGAGCTTTAAAGAAAGGAAGCTGGTAAATAGGCTGAGTTGAAACTTTGAATCCATATTATGAGGGTTGAAGGGAAAGACCTTTGTACTGGCTGTGAATTGTGAGCCTGAAGTGGGCACCTCACCCAGGTCATTCATTCAAAGCAGCACCCTTACTTGGTAACTCGTTTAACTGAGACTCAGATCGAGGAGTAATCTCTCTTGGGACACAGAGATAGAAGGTGACAAAGGAAGGATTTGAACCCAACTCAGGCCTGATTAATATATGTAAAGGAGCATGACTAATGCTGGGCACAGAAAGCACTTATATCCATGCTGACTCTCATTATGGTTTTTATCATTATTGTATTTCAAAACCTAAAGCCAAGTCCAGCTTTCTTTATTGTGGTCTCATAGCATGAGAGTCTTCTTGGTGTCCCTTGAAAGTTACCTCAATCATTCCAGAAATTCAAAATGATGTGCAGTGGATCCTTGAGTTACGACCAGCCTGACATACAAGCAACTTGGTTACGATAGGAATTTTAGTTTGAATGTACAAACAAGTTTTAAATTACAACCGGAATGCTGGCTGCTTGTGCTTCCAGATGGCTTCAGGTACAGACTGAAACCTTACAGAGTTCTGGAAGGAACATTACAATATCCTTTCCTGTGTGGGGTTCATTGAGAAATCCTGGGCCAATATCTCTCTAAGGACACTGAGATCTGCCTGTATACATGAGGGAGACTTTGAAGGCTTTGTGGAGGAGCCTGAGCCTCCAATTGACCAGCCTAAGGTACATCCAGCCTTCGAGAAAGAATTGAGTTTGTAAGTCAAGGATCCACTGTATTTTGGCTTTTTTCCATTTTTCATTATTAAAATAAGGCAGGGCTGGGGTACAGCTTGATAGTAGAGCACTTGCTTAGCATGTGAGGCCCTGGGCTCAGCCTCAGCACTAGAGAGCAAAAGTAAACAGAACTCTGCAGTGTGGAGCATCCTGGTACAACCCTGGCGCACATATGTTAGTATTTTTGTAGGGTAGTGTCCAGAAGAGAGATTAGCCGGCCAAAGACGGGAATACTTAAAGCTTTGATAACTGATGTCAGATAGATTTCCCCAAAAGTCCTCCTTACACTTTTACCAACATTTGGGTGCTCTCATTTCCCCTCTTCTTCCCTTAGCACAGATGCAATATCAAGCTTTTTAATCTTTTCTGATAAGTTAAAGGGTCTGTTTAATTTATGTTTACTCGATTATTGAGGAAGTTGAACATTGTTTTGAATATTTATTGCAAATAAATCTATATTTCTTCTAAGAATAACTTATTCATATCATTGGCCCATTTTTATGGAGTTGTCTTCTTATTAATTTGTATGCATAATTAATCGCTTATTTTTACCAATTTTGGCTTATTACAAATTTAAATATTTTCTCCTTGCATGTCATGTGTCTTTTATCTTTGATGTTTATTTTACCAAACAGAGTTTTAAATTTCAGGGGCAATCTGTTCATCTTTTCCTTGTGATTTCTGGGATTTGTGTCATGTTTTAAAAGGCCTTCCTCACCCCATAATTATGAAAATATTTTTCTGTTGAGAAATTTTGTTATTTTATCCTTTACATTTATGTCTTTAATCCATCTGGAATGCATTATCATTTGGGATCTGAGGAAAGATCTAACTGTATTTTATTTGCAAAGGCATAGACCACTGACCCAGCCTCATTGCTGGAGTTTTGCCCTTTCCTCACCAATCTTAAAATTTCACTTTTGTCCTCATTAAATTCCCACCTGTGACGGACTCTGTTCCTAGAGTCCCCGATCCAGAGGTTTACCGGCACTGCTATACATTAGGATCACCCGGGTGATTTTGATTCTCCATGGCAGGCTTGCAGCCCAAGCTAATTCAATCAGAGTCTGTGGGAGTACGATCCAGAGGACACGGCGACTCTGAGATCTCTGAGATCTCGCACTACCAAACAGTGGTTCTCCACCCCTCGTGCCTCAGAGCACCTGGAATAACGTGATCACCAGGCAGAAGCCCGACTCCTATTCTCTTGCAATAAGCCCAGGCCTTCCTCTTCTCCAGTTGCCTTCCAGGAGATTCTGATACACCCATATCTGAGAGCCACTGCTCTGATTTTCCGCAAGCTTCCAGACAACCACGACTCATCAGGCAACCCTACTGCCCCACCAAATCCAGGGTGACATCTGCTTCCAAAGCTTCCCAGCAGTTCGAAGGTGCAGCCCAGCCTGAAGGCCCGAGCATGCCCTGATGCATTACAGCGCCCGGGAGCTCAGGGAAAGTCTTTGGAATCACGTCTGCTGTGCCACCTTCCTAAGAGAGCTCCAGACACACCAGCAGCCTGAAAATGCCCGGGTAAAACCAGCTGCGGGGTGAGAATCCTGATGAAGCTTGGCCCCGGCAAAACTGTTCCTGAACAGTGAGGAATTCTGCGCTGTGTATTGTTTCTCCTCATAACCAATCCTACTTATTACCAGCCTGCAAATTAATTCCCTCTGAGATTGATCAGTTTGGACGTGAGGGCTGAGCTTACGTTGCTGTGAAATGACTCCACGATCCCGCGCACCAGGGCACAAAAGGCAGGCTACGCCCTTTCGTTTTGTTCCGTTTTGTTCTGTTTAGTTGAAGCATCTGCCCCCCCAGAGCCACTCTTTTTCCTGTGTTCTGCACAAATCATCCACCTCAGCCCCGCCTTTGCTCACACTGCTCCCTCTGCCCCTCCCACTCCGCCCCTCCCCAGCCCTTCACCGTCTAGCAGAGTCCTGGTCCCCCATGGGCAGATACCGCTCAATCTTAGCTTCACATTAGAACCACCCAGGGAGCTTTGTACAAGCTCTAAAGCTGTGCCCCCCAACCCATTAAAACAGCCCCTATGGGTCAGGCCAGGCACTGGGAGTCTCAGTGCTCAGCAGGTGACTCCCGAGGCCCGCTGAGGGCGGGACCCAGCAAATTCTAAGCCACCCCCAACACTACTGTTCTGGGAAGCAACCTGCAATTCCATCTACTCCCACCCAACGTGCACACACAACACAACCGTTTTCTTGTAAGTAAAAATGTTAGTTTTATTTGTTTGTTTTGGAATAGGTCATAGAGTTAACATTTGAAAGGCACAAAAGGGTGGAGGGAAAAGTTTTCCTCCTACCTTGCCCTCCCACAGCTGCCCTCCTGGAAGGGAATCTCAGAAGCACCAGAGGCCCCTCCTCTGCTTTCTGAGATCACTGTGACAGAGGGTCCCTGCATTCTGGGGATCACCGAGGCCTGGGTATGAATCCAGCACCTGCTATGTACTTCTTGTGTAAGGTTTCACCAGTCATTTCCTCTCAAGTCCCCTTTCCGTATCTGTGAGCATAACACCACTTGCCTCTTAGTCATGCAGGAGGAGTAAAGGGTGTTCTGGGCCTCGGTTACAGCCTAGCAAACTACCCCAATGTTTAGTGGCTTGTCAAAATAACCATTTCATTTGCTTATGATTCTGTGCCTTAGGGATTCAGGCCTTGGTAGTCTGGTCCCTGAGGTAACCTTAATATGAGTCTCCCGGCTGGTGGTTGGCCTGGAATGGAGGGTCCACGCCAGTCCTGCTCACTCGAATGAAGCCCTAGGTCTGCTCTCCGTGGGTTCTCTCGTTTGAGCCACTTGGGATCCTCACAGCACTCTGTCTGGGACCTGGAGGTTGCTGATCCTCACAGCAGAAGGCAGACATGGTCACAGTTGGGTAAGGCCCAGTCTGAGGAGCCCAGGGAAGTCCAGGTTCAAAGGGAGGAGACATATGCACCTCTTAGTGGGAAAGTGGTGTGGTCACATTGCAAAAGTGTGTGAGATGCAACGTTGCTGTGGGCATCTTTGGAAACACTATCCCAACACAAGGAGAACGCAGGCGAAGTCCCTGGCACATAGCAGGACTCCAACAACCATCTCTTCCCATCCTTTTTCTTAGCACACAGCTCTTTTGCCTTTTGCTGTAATTCAATGTTTATAGATATGTTGTAAGTTCATTCCTCTGTGTCTGTTGTGTGCTGCTATAAATACCATAGTCTGGGTAACATGTCATAAGCAGAGATTTATTTGGCTCGAAGTTCCGGAGGCTGGGGAGTGGAAGATGGAGGGGCCACATCTGGATTAAACCTTCTGGCCGTGTCACCACAAAACAAAAGACACCACATGGACAAGAATTTGGGGGACCAAACTTAGTGTTGTAACAAAACTAACGGACCACTAATCCATTTTGTGGGGGGAAAACCATGCCTCCCAACACTGAAGATTAAATTTCAATACAAGAACGCACGCAAACCATAGCATTGGCCAAGAACCTGGCAAAAAAATCAATGGCCAGTGAATATTTCTATGAATTCCCAGTGGTGAATGCCAGTGGGCTGGACTCCTAACATGCCAAGCTTTGGGATTCTCCACCCCTGACTTCTACACTCCCCCTCCCTCTTCCACCATGATCACTCTGATCAGCTATGTGCACAACTTGAAATAACTTCCTCCTTTCTTATTATCATAATGTCTTCCTGTGCAAATTTTCTGTTTGCCACCATGAAACAACTTAAATGTTGCCTGGTTCCTGAAGTCTTCCTCAACCTTCTCAAGCTGGAAAACAGAACATCTGCATTTGAGTACTGGTTGTGTCACAGGCACATTGCCAGGCACCTGCTACAAACAGTGGGGAGAGGGAGGGGTCCAGGGACAGCAAGGGCAGAGGCAGACCAGGTGAGAAAAGTCTGAACAGACCACAAAGGGAGCAAGAAGGGATTCCACCACCAGACCAAGCACCTGCTCAAATGCCCTGGAATGACCAGATGCTCCATCCCCTAGGCCAGTGACAGCAAACCTTTTAGAGCTTTCAATGATATAACCAGCCTTTTGTGGCATGTGTGCCATAGGTCCACCAATGCTGCATCTAGGTGAAAGGCAATCATTGCAAGAATTTTTAAGAGAGCAGAAATATAGCAAAAAGGGGCAGTTGGGCTGGCACCACATGCACAGAGCAAAGGAAAATGTACTATCTTGGTACTTAGAGCTCTGAAGCCTAGATAATCAAAGCAATGCTATCCATCCTGAATTCCCCTCCCTGAGGAAGAAAGGGAGACTGAGGCCTGGGGCAAGGGGTTACCCATTGTGGAGACCATGGGCCTGGGCCTGTGGCCATGCAGCTAGGTTCCAGAGAGTACATATTAAAGAAATGCATTTGAAGCTGAGAAGTGTCTTCCCAGCATAGGAGTGATGATGGATAGGTCTGATGAATGCATCTCCATTATTACTGAAATTTATACTAGTCTCACTCCACCCAATGGGAGCGTTTCAGTGCATTTGTCTCATTTAGTATGCACAGCTGTTGTTTTTCAACTGGGCATCTGAGAGTATGGCCCCTAGATTAACAAAGCTGAAATCTGGGAGAACCTTCCAGGAAAAAAAATTATGGACATAAAACCCTGGTTCAGAAATGACCCTCTGCCACTAATCACTGTGTGACCTGGGCTGCCACTGAACCATATTCTAGGAGGATGAACCAGGTTTCAGACAAGACCCTCTCACAACCTAGAAGGCTTCATTTCCTTTGACTACAGAGTCACTCACTCATGAACATGTTTGAACACCTGTCATTTGCCAAAGGCGGAAGTAGGTGCTAAGGATATAGCAAGATCACACTTGATAGGACTCTGCTCTCCAGTGGCTTATCATGTGGGGAAGATAGACCACAAAAGAAATAAACAAAGCATGATAAAAATAAACAGCCTGTGAGAAGTGCCATGAGGTAAACAAATAGGGCACTGTGTGAGGGCAGTTGTTTGGTGTAGGGATGTTATCTAAAGAGTCCCAAGGCATGTTGGGTAGACTTTTATGCACTGATCCCAAATCATGAAGGGCAAAGTGACCTGAGGAACCAGCCATGCATGGCACATTGGCAGGCGTACATGTTAACCATCCAGGTATACATTTTATCACACACACTGGAGTTTTGTAGACATAAATTCAGATGTCAGCTCTCTAATGATCTAACTTTGTTATTTTCTAGAGAACCCAAGACAAGGTACTTAGCCAAAAAGGTGCACAATACCTCAGTTTTCTCCCCTGTATGATGATGGCTAAAAATACACCCCTTTTCTTCCTATTTCACAGTATCTAATACCTTTTATAACACCTGTCATTTGCCAAAGGCGGAAGTAGGTGCTAAGGATATAGCAAGATCACACTTGATAGGACTCTGCTCTCCAGTGGCTTATCATGTGGGGAAGATAGACCACAAAAGAAATAAACAAAGCATGATAAAAATAAACAGCCTGTGAGAAGTGCCATGAGGTAAACAAATAGGGCACTGTGTGAGGGCAGTTGTTTGGTGTAGGGATGTTATCTAAAGAGTCCCAAGGCATGTTGGGTAGACTTTTATGCACTGATCCCAAATCATGAAGGGCAAAGTGACCTGAGGAACCAGCCATGCATGGCACATTGGCAGGCGTACATGTTAACCATCCAGGTATACATTTTATCACACACACTGGAGTTTTGTAGACATAAATTCAGATGTCAGCTCTCTAATGATCTAACTTTGTTATTTTCTAGAGAACCCAAGACAAGGTACTTAGCCAAAAAGGTGCACAATACCTCAGTTTTCTCCCCTGTATGATGATGGCTAAAAATACACCCCTTTTCTTCCTATTTCACAGTATCTATTATACCTTTTAGTCCTTATTTACACTTTCAGTTTCTCACACTAGAGAAATTTTTCAGTATTTACACGTGTGTCCTATTTATTTCACTTGAGTATTGCCTCAGTGTGCATCTATTTAGCTATAAATGTCTCTAATTTAACATTTTTTATTGCTGAGTAGTACTCCATTTTTTTAAACACCACATTTTCTTTATCCAGCCTCCCATTGATGGGCAATTGGGCTGTTTCCAAGTTTTAGCTATTACAAATGGGGCTTCTATGAACATGGACACATATATATATCACTGTGGTATGATTCTTTTAATTCTTTGGGGAAGATACCCAGCAGGGGAATAGCTGGGTCAAATGGGACTTCCAATCCTAGTTCTCTGAGGTATCTCCGTATTGACTTCCACAGTGGTTGCACCTGTCTGCACTCCCACCAGCAGTGGAGCAGGGTTCCTCTTTCCCCACAGCCCCGCCAGCATTTGTTATTGGTGGATTTCATGATAGCAGCCATTCTTTCTGGGGTGAAGAGGATTCTCAGTGTTGTTTTCATCTGCATCTCTCAAATGACCAGTGATGTTGAACATTTTTTCATATGTTTATTTGCTGCTTTTACTTCTTGGAGAAATGTCAAAGGGGAAGGGGAAATAGGAGGGGAAGGGGAAAGGAAAGAAAGGAATGGAATTAATATGAGAAAATGAAAAATAATGGAAACAAAGTCTTTGTAGATAGGGAGGGAGGGGTTGAAGGGAGGGCAGGGGGAGTGGGGAAAAAATAAGAACCCAGACTGATTATGTAAAGGTACAAATTTCCATCAACGAATGTCATTATATTGTATACCTTGAATGTACCAAAATTAATTTTCAAAATATATCTCTACCCATAGGGCTCACCTCATCTGCAAGGATTAGATGCCCTGGCAGGTACAACCTCATCTGGTCTGAGTCATAGCTGCTATTATTCCTGACATCCTCAGGTGGGGTCCCCACTGACTGGTTGAGGGTCTGTTGTGAAGTTGGTGGCTGGAGAAGGCTCCGGGTGGGGCATGTTTTGGTTTGAGTTCCCCCAGGTGCTCACCTGAGGAGAGGGTTTGCGCCACCATAGTATGTTGTGTTACCAAGCCCATTGGCACCATCCATAACTGGAACCTCACCTCCCCAGAGAACTCCAGAGCTAGTGTAGCTCACAGCCTCAAATCTGTCCCAGAAAAGAACAAGGAAACAGTATTTGTATCGCGACTCTCCTCAGTCACTGGAGTAGGACAGGTAAAACACCCATTGTCAGCACTAAGCCCTCCATGCTAGCAGCCTCAGACAGCCCTCAAGAAAGCACTTCAGCTTCTGAGAACTGGGCATGCCCACTGCAGTGGTCCTGGTGGGGAGATGCAGCCAGAGTCACAGGGTCTGAAGACAGATGGCAGGAGATGAGATGCCATACCACCCCCCATCTGGGGAGCCTTGAACGTCAATGCAGGCCCTGCAGGTATTTGAAGACAGCAGTTTGTACTGGCAATGTAAAACAATCCTGTCATTAAGATGCAAGACTACCCCATCCCAAAATGTCCCTGGAGCCTGCTGAACCTGGCTCTATTGCTGCTTTCTTACTACATGGCCCAGAACCTGATTACAGGCCAGGCCAGCCAGGAGGCTTCCTAAAGACAAGCTCTAAAAGCATCATGAAGAAAAGGTGCTATGAAACCACTTGTGGGGGGTGGGGGATGACACCCTCAAGGACATTCTCAAGTGACAGCAAGAGCATACACTCATGATACAAAGGGTCAGGTGTGCAGACCAGGCCACAGCTCTGTCTGATTGCAACAGGCCACCGGCTTCCACTGGAGGATCTCCTCCCTGCCCCTCCTCTGAACAAACATCACCCACCCATTAAAGACTCCTGACACTACTAAGAGGGCACCAAAGAGTGGGAAAGCTGCAGTCCCTCTGAGGAACTACAGGCACTAATCTGGTGAGGCCTCTGTGTCAGGTCCCATTCAATTCTCCCCATCACCTGCAGGATGAAGGGGACCATGTCCATCATCCAGAGGCAAACATGAAGGCTAGGAAAGCCACAAACTTGTCTCAATAGCAGAGCTGAGATTATAACTGGAGCGCTTTGAATACTCTGGATCGAGGAGTCCAGATTTACCGAAGACTAAGGTAATTCCATGAGATCTGGGAACTCTTGCAGTGGAAGGCATGGTCCCCAGATGGACCTTGAGCTGAAGAAGGGGAAGGAAATGGACCTAGAAGTTAAGCAATTCCTGAATCTTTGCCTCAGCACATTTATCCATGAGATGCCCAAATGAGAGAAAGGAAGCAAGAGATAAGGCACATCGGAGAGGAATACGTTGCTGTGGGTGTTGACACACAGATCACCAGCAGTCCGCAAGGACGCCAAGAAGAAAGTGCAGGATGCCAGGCCTGCTCTCAACAGCAACATTTCATTGATGTGACTAAGTCAAAGCTAGAGAAGCATGACAGAGCAGAAGCCGGCAGAGCAGGAGTGGGAGTGTGGCTGCGGAAGCCACAGGTTCCTGGGCATTCCTACAGCGCTCCCGGGGCAGCCAAAGGGAGGCAGCCCTCCAGGCTGGAGCTCTGCGCGTGTACAGGTGTGCCTGCATGAGTGTGTGCATGTGCATGTCGTGAAGGCGTGTGTGTGTTTGCCTATACTGTGTGCCTCGTGACATATGTCACAAGTATGACTGTCCACCTGTGTGTACGTGTGTGCATCTGGACGAGAGTGTGCATGACTGTGAGCACTCACTCTCTGCTCATGTGTGTGTTTGTGAGCATGTGTGTTCACATGTGCGTGTTTGGGGAGGTTTGCTGTAACACTGGGCTTGCCTGTCTTTGCAAATCTGTGCACAGGGACAGCACACAGATGTCATAATCTTGAAATCTGCGCTCCTGTGGCCCACGATGGATACTGACATTTAACCAAGTCAAGCCTACAAACTTGAGCTCTTGCCCAGGTTGCTCACTGTCTAATTTGCACAAAAATGAAGAGTTTAGGGCCAGCCATTGAAAGCAGAGTTCTACGCTTTGTCTATTAAATGAGAACCTGTTTCTCTCTCTTGTCTAGCTCTGTGATTCCTTTCCTGCGTCAATCCAGCCACACCACCCTTTCTGCGTGCCAGGAAGTATTCCTCTGTCCTGGGACCTTGGCTTAGGGGGTCCTTGCTTCATGAAGCACCTGCTCCCCAACCCCAACAAAACCTCACCCTCCCACCTGCTGCTGTCTCCTCCTGGAAGCCTTCCCTGCTCTCTCACTGCTTTTTCTTTTTTAGCAGCTTTGTTGAAAGACAATTTACATACTAAGCAATCAACCCCTTTAAAGTGTACTCTTCAGCTGGATGTGGCGGCGCACGCCTGTAATCCTAGCACTCAGGAGGCTGAGGCAGGAGGGTCACTGTGAGTTCGAGACCAACCTGGGCTACATAGTGAGTTCCAGGTCAGTCTCAACTACATAGTGAGACCCTGTCTCAAAAATAAATAAATAAATAAAATAAAGTGTACTCTTCAATGACTTTGATGAATCCATAAGGCTGTGCTACCATCACCACAATTAATTTTAGAAGATTTCTCATTTTCCAAAAAGAAACCTCATAACCATTAGCATTCACTCTTCCCACCTCGGCTAACCACTAACCTCCTTTCTGTCTCTATAGAGTTGCTTATTCTGGATAGTTCAAATAAATGGATACATTAGGTAGTCTTTTGTGATTAGCTTTTTCATTTAGAAATGTTTTCAAAGTTCTCCCATCTCGTAGCATGCATCAGCACTTTATTCCTTTCCATTGCCAAATTACATTTCATCACATGGATAAATCACATTTTATTTATCCAGTTGATTGGAAATTGGGTTATTTCCATCTACTTTTTTACTATTGTGCATAATGCCACGACACACATCTGTTTACAAGGTTTTTTTTCCCTCATTGAGTTTATTGGTACATTTTAGGTATACAGTACAGTTACATTCATTATTGGGATCTTGTACCTTTACAGGACAAGTCTTGGTTCTCATTTATTTTTTCCCCTTGTTCCTGCCCTCTATTTACAAGTTTTTATTTGAATGTATGTCTTCCTTTCTCTTGAGTATGTACTAAGACGTGGAATTTCTGGGTTCTGCAATAACTCGTGTTAACTTTTTGAGGATCTATCAAAATGCCTTTCAAAGTGGACACCCCAGTTAACATTCCCATACACAGGGTATGAGGGTTCCAATGCTTCCACATCCAGCACTTGTCACTGTCTTTTTTATTACAGCCATCTAATGAGTAGAAGGAAGGTATCTCCTTGAGGTTTTGATTCGCATTTCTCCGCTGACTATTCAGGATGTTTCCATGTGCTTATTGGCCTTTTGTATATCTTCTTTAGAAAACTGTCTCTTCAAAATCCTGTTATGGTTTAGACCTAAAGTATCCCCCAGAGACTGCTGTATTCAGAGGTAGGGCTTTGGGAAGGTGACTGGCTCACAGCAGCGCTACACTTGTCAGTCGGTAATTCCGTTGATGAGTTCATGACTGAGGGAGCTGTTAGGAGGCGGGGCCTGGTCAGAGGCAGTCTCTGGGGTGCGACCTGGAAGGGTTCATTCAGATCCCTAGATTCTTCCTTCTCTCTCTCTCCCATTCCTGGCTACCAGGGTTGAGCAGCTTTTCTGCACCATGCTTTTCTATCATGCCATTTTTGCCTTGTAACCAGCTTACTATGGACTGAAACCCCCAAACCATGAGACAAATTAAATTAAACTCCAAGTTCCAGGTGCTGGATGTTTTGTCCCAGCCATCAAAAGTAACTAATACAAAGCCTTTGACCATTTTTTATAATTATTTATCTTTTTGCTGTTGAATTGTAAGTGTTTTTGTGTGTGTGTGTGTGTGTATGTATTTTTGGATACTAGACTTTATCAGATATATGATTTGAAAATATTTTCTCTCATTCTGTGGGTTATGTTTTTCCTTTCTTTGATGTTTTCCTTTGAAGCAAAAACTTTTAATTTTAGTAACGTTCAACTTACTTGTCTTTTCCCCCTTGTCATTTGTGATTTTGGTTTCACGTTTTAGGAACTATTATCTAACTCAAAGTCACAAAAACTTATTCTTATGCTTTCTTCTAAAAGCTTTATCTTAGCTCTTGCATCTGGGTCTGTGATCTATTTTGAGCATGCAACTAATATTTGTTGAGCAGCTACTATGTGCCAGGCATTGCTATGGGGCAAGTATATACATCTTGATACTTCACTGCAGAAAGTAGATGACTTCTTTATCCTTGAAGAGTGGAGGGAACAGGCAGGATAATCTGTGTTGGCGCTGAAAGGAGTGAGCTGCATGGTACATCAGGAAACTGGGTACTTGTATGCACTGGAGGTCAAGCAAACATTATGCGGGGGGTGACAGGACACAAGATCACAGGAGTCAGCTAGGAGGACCCCCTTAGCTACACTCCTAGACTACATGGTTTACTGTAATTATTGCAGAATTTAATTTAGCATGCAATTATTACTATTTGGGGGCAATTACCATTATTATTATTTATATTATCATCACTACTTTTCTCATTTTGCTGTGGGATGATGCCACCCCCTACTCCTGGTCCCCGGCAGACATGAACAATCAATCAAGGTGTTCACATCCCCTCAGCCTCTCCTGGCCTCAGAATCCTTCTTCTCCATCTGGCATCCAGGCAGTAACTGCCATTCGACTGAAGTTATCACGGGAGCTGAGACCCATTTTATTACCCTGCTTAGCTACTTTCCTAACAACAATAAATTGCCATTAAATGAACTTGAAAGGTTCAAGTAGGAAGAGCCACCCAAATGAGGCTTCCGTGTTCTCATCTCAACTTGTCCCAGCACCCCAAGGCCAGCAGCGGGACGGTGGCTGGAGGAATGAAGTGTTTTCCTTCCCCATCAGCTTTGTGTTCCTGTGCTAGCTGACAGAAAGCAGCAGAAAGTGCTCTGATAGTTCCTGAGCAGTGTAGGGGGTTAAGTACTAAAACCATTCTAGATTAGATAATTCACATGACAGTTTTTATGGGCAATCCCCGCACTGTCGCTGTGAATGCCTCTGCCCTCAGATGGCTATTTCTGCCTTCGGTTTTGATAAGATAGCATCTCAGTTAATCCATTTCCCTGTTGGGCTCTGCTGAGCCTCCTCCCTTAATCTTCATTATCTCCTACCCTGCCCTTTTGTCGGGATTTTTACTCAACCAGACTCAACCCAGAGCCTCTGCACAGTCCGAAGCCATGAAGACAGAACTCAGAGCAACTCTGAGCTTTGCCTGTTTGGGGGGCCCATTTGGCTGTCATTTATCTAACTGGACTCTCAAGTTCCCAGGTCACAGGGAAATCCCATCCCTTTTGTGGGGGGCTGGTCTGCGGCTAATTTGTGGGACCCTGCTGGCAATAGGAAAGACCCAGGAGCCAGCTAGCTATTAGTCTGCCACACTGGCTCTTGTGACAGGAACCAGCATCGCAGAAATTCAACAGTAATCAGAGAGGGGTCTGTCTACCTCAAACTGCAGGCAGGCTCCTCCCCAGATCATCTCCAGCCCTGTCCCCAGGGAAAAGATGACTCAGACAACCATGTCTGAGGACACAAGGGGTCTTCCTGCTGGTAGGGACGGCACCCTGCAGGAATCAGGAGGCCTGAGTCCTGCACCACCAGGCAAGTCATGCCACCCTCTCTAGATCTCCATTTTTTTTCTAGATAAAAGCAGATTTGGCTCCGACAGTCTCTAAAACCCCTAGAAATCTCAGCTGGCTTCTCAGCTCATGCACACTTAGGCAAGAGCGACTACTTGGTGGCAAAGTGTTCACTTTGGTGGGGACTAGAAGAGAGATTTTCTTCCTAATAAGATCATTGCTGGGAGGGCCGGGGATTTAGGTCAGCAGTTTGGTGGCCTGCCTTGCAAGCACAAGGACCCAAGTTCAATCCCTGGTACTGGAAAAAAAAAAAAAGTTCATTGCTGGGGCTAGGGATTTAGCTCAGTGGTTCTGCCGCCTGCCTTACAAGCGCAAGGACCCGAGTTCGATCCCTGGTACCAAAAAAAAAAAAAAAAAAGATCATTTCTGTGGGTTTGGATCTGCTGAGTCTCCTCAAGTTACCACTAGCCACATGGGGCTATTTAACTTCATATTGATTTAAATGCAAGAAAATGTAAAAGACAGGACTTTGGGACATCAGCCGCATTTCAAGTGCTCTATAGCCACGCATGGCTGGCAGCATCTGGTTCGAAGCAAGCAGATATGAAACATTTTCATCATCGCAGAAAGTCCTAGCTGACAGTACTGGTATAGATAGCATTTCCCATCTGTTTTTGTTTTACAACAATTTATTGAGATGAGAGGAAGAGGACTAACAAGATGGGGAGATTCAGTTCCTGCACAGGCATCCTCGGGACTGTTTTCATATACACTGAGTGCAATCCACTCAACACGTTGGCAAAGAAAGTGTTGTTCCTTCCTTTTTCTAAATAGGACAACTGTAGCCAGAGAACCAAAATAATTTGCCCAAGGTGCTGCACTGGTAACTGACCCCACACAATGCACAAGGCCAGCCAGGCAGGGACAAGGAGGCTCTGCGCCCTCCGAAGAGGAGACAGAGAAGTCTCAGGGCTCGGGCAAGGCCTTCTCCACTCTAGTGGCTCAGCAAAGCCTCTCCCCTGAGCTCCTTGAAGCTGGTCCTGGGCTCACGGAGGAATACCTCTGTCTGGGAGGTGGTAAATCAGGAGAAAACGTAGGGTTTGGTCATGACAGAAAGGAAAATGCCTAATTTACTAGTCCAAAATGTTTGCCTTGTTAGAGGAAAGAGCAGTTTTGTTGTCAATGTGAAGGCAGCGCAGTGCTGCGCCTGCGAGAGGTCTCTGGTCCCATCCCATGGTCTAAGAATGGTGGGAGAGAAAGAGATAAACCGCATTCATGAGAGATCGTTGTAACTGTTCTGTTCTATTAATTATTGTTAGGGGTCCGAAAGTGTTCTGTGTGTGTGTGTGTGTGTGTGTGCATATGTGCACACATGTGTATGCATGTTTCAGTGTCAGGATGCCTCTCTAGATCAGAGCAATGTGAGACCCTCTGAAGGATGCACTTTTCTAACATGTCTGCAGGCAGAGCCCTGCCAGGGATGAGTGTCAGGAATCCCAGGCCCTCAACCTAGCTTGCCTCTTCCTCCTGAGTCTTTCAAATTAACGTAATAAGAATTCACTGTTGTTAGAAAAGTTGCCCGCCAGATAAGCAAAATGGGTCTCAGCTGTCACAACTTAATCAACTGGTAGTGATTACCTGGAGTGCTAGGTGTGGAGAATTCCGAGGACACCAAGAACCCCTGACGGGTGGCTGGTTTCTGCTTGGGGCCCAGGAGTGGGGAGGACAGCATCTCACAGGGAAATGGGACAGACAGGAATGATGACGAGGACACGCTCTTAAGTGAAATAAATAGGACACAAATGTGTAAATATGAAATAGTTTCTCTGATGGGAGAAACTGAAAATGTAAATAAGGACTAAAAGGTATAGTAGATACTGTGAAATAGGAAGAAAAGGGGCAAAGGGGAAGTGGGAGGGGTCGGGGAAAGGAAAGAAGGGAATGGAATTAATATTAGAAAATGAAAAAAATAGAATCAAAGTCTTTGTAGCTAGGGAAGGGTAAAGAAGGTTAAGGGGTGGGGGAATGGAGAAAAATAAGAACCAAGATGGATTCTGTAAAGGTGCAAATTCCCAAGACGAAGGTCATTATATTGTATACCTTCAATGTACCAATAAAATTACTTTAAACAACAGTAATGATGATGTATGAGCAAACAAAAGTAATAGTAATTACAACAAAACTTTCCTGATCAGGTCATTAAGAACAACACTTAAAACCGTGGATGTGAAGGTTTTGTGAGCTGGATGGATGGACTTGGGTTAAATGCTCTGGCCATGGGCTGTGACCTCCTTGCTCTTGCAGCTTGACCCTTTCTTTCCCTGGAGTGTTGCTGGCCTTCGTAAGTCTAGAGGCAGAATCTACATGGAAGGAGCCTCATGGGCAACTGCACATTCACTTATGCGCTCTGCATGCCCAGCTGCCTTCATTTAATCAGTGCATATACAGTGAAGGGTCTCTGGAGGCCCAGATACTGACACCAACACAGTCCCAGTCCCTGGTCCTCAGGACCTCCAGAACAGTTGGCTTCTTTTTTTTTTTTTTTTTTTTTTTT
>NW_022900948.1:29902678-29912106 GCF_012274545.1 Fukomys damarensis | reverse complement strand
TTGTTTTTTTTTTTTTTTTTTTTTTTTTTTTTTGTGCTGGGGATTGAACATTGGCCCTTGTGCTTGTGAGGGAGGTGGTGGAACCACTGAGCCAAACCTCTGGTCCTACAGATGGCTTCTTGATCTTCAAGGGAGGAAGAAGATCTAGTTTCCCACCCAGGCTCATGGTCCCACCTATGAGGACCACTGAGAGCAGACGCAGCGCTCCAGAGCCGAATGGTGCTTGGTGTCTGCGGTTGGTGACTCAGGAAGCTCTGCTAAGGGCAGAGATGTGACTGGGGGAGAGGAAGACCATTTCAGGGGACATCCACAGCAGGAGGCCTTTGTGGGAGGATGGGGCTCCTCCTGCTGGGCACCTCCAGGAGGCACAGGGGAAAAGGGCTCTGAGCTGCCCCAGCCCAGCCCAGCCCAGCGAGGGAGGTGAGGTGTTTATTCACCAGCTCCCCATCTGCGGCTGGAAGGCTGTTCCTGGGGCATTAACTCCAGGGCCACCCCACAGGCAGCCAGAGAAAGCCCTAGGACAGAGTTACAGGGCTTGAGTTGGGGAACCTGGGGTGTATACAGAGCAGGGAGTGCTGAAGGACCACGCTGAAGAATTGAGAAGTTTCCAGCAGCTTCAACACTCTAGGATCAGCTGGTCAGCCACCTCATTACCAGGATGGGGAAAATCAAGGTTAGATAAAAGGGTTGGAGACTCGCAGCAGCTCCCCGAGGTAGGACAACATCGATTCTGCTCACTTCCCATCCCTGCAGTCCAGATGGAAGCCACCTGCTGATACAGGGCCTCAGCCTGCAGGGTCATTTTAACTGGAACCACAGCTCGGAGCCAGAGCCCTGCCCAAGTCTCTGCTTGTCTGAGGGCCAAGCCTCATCCTGAGAGGACAGCAGGGAGAGCAGGGGGAGGGCCCAGGAGAGGACTTCAGTGGGGTCGGGGGGGCTGCTGCCACCGTGAGGGTGCCGCACGGGGCGTCTGCAAAGCTGGACTCAGAAAGTGGGGTAACCAGCACATCCGCCCACACTCATGGGCCCTTATTGTACCTCTCATCCTCTTCCTAACTTCCCACGTGTGAACACACTGAATTCTCAAACCAATCGAGACCGACGCTACCAACATCAGTCCTCCATCACACAGGAGAAGACTGAGGCACAGAAACACTGGCACAGGAACCCAGGAGACTTGATTTCAAAACCTGTCCCCTTAACCTACAAAATGAGTCCTCTCCCCCATATAAGCACAGAACATTTGCGTTCACAAAATGGTTTTGACAATCGTTCTTGGACTCTCTCGGTGACTATTCTTATGGGTCTCCCATTTTCTAAAAAGGAAACGGATTGGTTGGAGAGGGGCCAAAGTCTAGTAGGTGTAGTTGAGTAAGAGAGGCTGTGGGGTCTCAGGAGGAGCTAGGAGATTCTGAGGCATCCAGGGTCACACAGCAGTGTTGGGCCTCACCACACCATGCCCCGCCCATCCTCCCGAGAGTTTGTCTGCTCCGCACAGCCCGAAAGTGTCCCTACATGACACCCACCCGCTGCAGAGAGGCCAGGGCTGCAAGACCCAGGCCCTCGGAGCGTGTTTATAAAGGAGCCAGGGGCAGGAGAGATTGCTGTGCTGGATCCTTGGGGGCCAAGAAAAGCGAGGAGTGGGTGGAGAAGAGGAAGGAGAGATGGGAGAGGACCCAGAGGACAAGGCACGGGATTTCTAAGACCCAGGAAGGTGGCAGTGATCTGCCCCTCCTAGATGGCTCCACAACAGAACGGTTACCCCCGAAAGTCACACGTACCTATCGGGGTTTCTCCTCTGCCTGGTCACCCCAACACACAGAACAAGAAATCCCCCAAATTGGGAAGCAAGTGGAGGAGGAGACAGAAAGCTAACAGAGGACTACAGTCCTTGTCCATGGACCGGAAGCAGCTGTCCTCTGCTCCAGGGAGAAGGGAGGACCCACTAGGAGGCAGAGGTCCGGCCCTCGCCCCTCCAACGCAGTAGTCCCTTTTCCCTCCCTCCACTCCTCTTTTCCTCCACCGCGTTTACCGATTCTCAGAGGAATCCGCTGTCCCTGCCCTTCGGGAGGTCGCAGTTCTCCCACCACCCACAGTGCTGCTCTCTTCCCATGCTGGCGGGGTCCCTTGGCAGAGAAGCCTCGGTACTCAGTGCCACCGGGTTCTGTGGAGCAGGAGAGTGCTGTGGAGTCAGAGCCACCCTTTTGTCCTAAGTGACTCAGTTCCCAGGCCAGTAGGGCAGGAACTTTGGGTTCCTCTGCAAGGATGGGGGAAGAAGGGAGAGAGACGCGCTAAATAAAGAAGGGCATCTGCACCAGGTTCACCCTCTCAGTGCCTCCTTTGGCCTGCATGCAGCCCCCGGGCATTGCTCCTGGGCACAGCCCCCAGTTGCTCCCCGTTCCCTTCCTACGCTCCTCTGTGCAAGGGATTCTTCACACAGATGAAGAAAGAAAGCAGGGCCGGGGATTTAGCTCAGTGGTTCCGCCACCTGCCTTGCAAGCGCAAGGACCTGAGTTTGATCCCCAGTTCCAAAAAAAAAAGAAAGGAAGAAAGAAAGAAAGAAAGAAAGAAAGAAAGAAAGAAAGAAAGAAAGAAAGAAAGAAAGAAAGAAAGCAGGCAACCCCAAACCTTTTGGAACGATGTGAAATCAGGTTCTGCAGTGAATGGGCTCCCACTATCCTTCTGGAAACATCTCGCTGCTCTCTTGTAGCTTCCTGAGCCCCGTGGGACCTTGGCCCAAGCCTTCCCTGAGCCATGAAAGAAAGAAAGAAAGAAAGAAAGAAAGAAAGAAAGAAAGAAAGAAAGAAAGAAAGCAGGCAACCCCAAACCTTTTGGAACGATGTGAAATCAGGTTCTGCAGTGAATGGGCTCCCACTATCCTTCTGGAAACATCTCGCTGCTCTCTTGTAGCTTCCTGAGCCCCGTGGGACCTTGGCCCAAGCCTTCCCTGAGCCATCTCCCACCCATACCACCGCGTGGCTCTGCTTCAGCCACACTGGCCTGCTCCAGTCACTCCTACCCCAGGGCCCTGGCACTCACCATCCCCAGCCTGGCATGCTCTCCCTAGACCCCTCACAGCATTTACCACTCACTGACCTCTTACCACTGTCTCACCTTCCTGCCCTCTCCCGAAGACTCCACCCTCACAGCCAGCAGGGGCCCTGCTCTTCAGCCTGCTACTGGTGCATAGTAGGTGCTTCACGCATATTTGTGAAAGTAGCAAAAAGACCTCTGAATATCTCTGTTTCTTATCCATCTGTTTGGAGCTGCAGCATAGACCCAGATGTGTTATTTTCCCTTGTTAATTACTGCAGAGTAATTATAATAAGAAATGTAACTAAAGCATGCATTAATGGGAGGAAAAGAGATTTCCTGCGCTGGCTCACAGAACCCTTGAGCCAGAGCTGGGCCTCCCTTCAGTCTGCCAGAATTCAGGGCGGGGCAGTCAGGGCTCTCAGGTCAGAACCTGAGTGTGACCTACTGCTTGTCACTGCTTCTCTGGAAAGTGCCTCCCACACCCGACTTTGGCTCACTGAGGAGCTGGTCCTTCTGGGGCAGCCTGGACCCTTCTAAAGTTGAGGTTTCAATTTTGTACCTGAGGGGCTGAGTGGCTTTGAGCACTTAACTTTTCTGAGCCTCGGTTTCTCCATCTTGACACCTCCCTGCCTGGGCTGTTTGAGGAACACAGAGAAAAAGACAGGCCTCCGGCTCTGCCACCCCACCCTGTGGGCCTCTCTTCTCAGAGGGAATGGTGGGAGTTCATTGCACTCTGGAAAACCAGGTGGATCTTGACAAGGCCAGTGACAAATGCCTTTAATTCAGTTTCTTCCGACCCAGAGTTTGGAGAAGGGGGTGTTGTTGGCAGCATGGGAGGGTCACATCCTCATGAGGGACTCTACAACTGTGGCAGGCTGTTGACACTTCTGTCACCCTGGGCATAGGCACCCACACCCACGTGGACCAACCCTGCCTCTCAGAAGAGTGGTAGGAACAGGGAAAGACCTGGCCTTGTGAGCCTCAGATGACACTGGAGAGGAGAAAGAGGAAAGTGTAAACTGTAAGGTGCTGACCTGGCTGGGTCATGGCTGATATTCCAGAGCCTACTCTTTGGTTATCTGCTGCCCCTGGGCAGGATCTTGGATTTAGCTTTTCCCTTCCGGATAACCTTGAGACGCCCTCTAGTGGGTATCAGCGGTAGCGACAGGGTTTCCACCATGCCCTCCTGGATTAACTTTTACTTTTCTTCTCTTTTCTATTTCTTTTTCCCTTTTCTTTTCCTTACGTTTACGGGATTGTTTAATTCAGTACCACGATGCTTATTAGTATGATATCCCTAAGTAATCACTTTTATGTTTCCAAAAACCTATTGAAACAAAGATGCAATTTCAGTATTGGTGCTATTTTTGAAAATTAAACTGCTTCGCATTTTAAAAAAATCATAGCTACACACAGGCAGTGCATGTCTGTAATCTCAGGAGGATGAGGCATGAGGGTCACAAATTAGAACCCAGCCTGGGCAACTTAGCAACTTAGCAAGACCCTGTCTCAAAATAAGAACAAAATTTAAAAGAGCTGGAGGTTGAAGCTCAGTGCAAAAATCCTGGGCTCCCCAGTAACCCTAAAATCATTACTACAAAATTTTGAATATACCAAAAAGTACATAGAAGAAAATAAAACTTGAGAGTAAACCCGCAAACTCTGTCACAGCCAGCAAGAGAAACGACTGTGGTTACCATTGTCCTGGTCTGCTAGATGTCAATTTAGAAAGGATACAAGCATTTCCACAAAATATTTTGCTGATTTTGGCTCACTTCAGAGCTTGCAAATGACGGCGGGCATCTGGGCTGAGTACTGAATCAGATCCAGCTGTTGGCCCTGTAATGTAAACTTTCTCTGCCCTCCTCTCCACGCCTCTTTGTCCCTTCCCACTGTGATTCCCACATGCGGTGAGCTGGAATGTTCTCCAAAGTGTTTGGTGCATCCATCCATCCATCCCACAATGCCCATCAAGCAGCTGTTTGGGGCCAGGCCCTGTGCTAACTCCTACAGACTCAGAAAAGACTGAGACACGGCCCCTGCCTCATAACTCATCTAGCTGGACACGGATAAGCAGTCTATTACCACCACATTCCGATGGGGGAAGAGCCTGGAGACTAATCATGGGTCCATCCTTGCTCAGTTTTATGACCTTAAACAAGCCATGCCCCTGTCTAAACCTCAATTTCTCAATCTGTAAAATGAAGATGACAGTAGAACCTCATCAAATAACTGAATGGAGATAGAGCATGTGTGTAAGACGTAGCACAGAGAGTAGTCACTTAATGCTGTTTCTGTGTCACCATACTAAATTCTTTCTTCAGACCCTAGAGACCAAACTTGGACACACACACACACACACACACACACACATTGGTCAGCTATTCGTCACTGTGACAAAATATCTAATGTGTTAGTCAGCTTTCCTGTTGCTGTTACAAAACATCTGACCCTGAAAACTTAAAGGAGGTCAGATTTATTTGGTTCACAGTTTCAGATGGTTCAGTCCATGGTCAGCTCTCTCCAAGACAGGAACATCATGGCGGAAGACTGTGGCGGAGGAAAGCCACTCAGTTCATGACAGCCAGGAAGCAGAGCATTGGAGGAGTGCCAGAGACAAAGGGACCAGGGACCTGATCTAGTAGCCAAGATCATACTTCCATAAGAGTGTTCTGCTAATCCCATAGGCAGTTACTCCCAAGTCAATCAAGTTGCCGATCTAGTTTGTTGACCTTGTCATAAGCAATGTCATGGAGGAAAGGTTTATGTTAGCTCACAGTTTGAGAAGTTCAGTCGTAGTCAGATGACTCCATCACTTTTAGGCCTGTGAGGATGCTGAGACCTCATGGCAGAAGAGTGAGGAGAGAAAAGCTGCTCCCTGGATGGCAGCCAGGGTGCAGAGAAAGAGGGGGAGAACCATAGAGGAAGAGGCCGGGGGCCAGATATAGTTGCCTAGGTCATACTCAGCCCTTCAACTAGGCCCCACCTCCTGAACGCCCATTACCTCCCAAGGATGCTATCAAATTATGATCTCATCAATGGATTCATCCAGGGATGAAGTTGGATCCCTCATGATCCAAACGCCTTCCTAAAGCTCCACCTCTGAAAACCTGAGATTTGGGGGGAACATTTTAGGTCTAAACAGTAACGTACCTTATGAAATCCGGGTGCCTCCTGGGCTTTTGAGAAGACCATAATATTTCACGTAAGTCAATACCAAGAAAGGGTCCTAGGAATCACCTAGTCAAGCCCTCTTCTTTTAGAGGAAAGAAGGGCCAGCTAAGGGAGGGGGTTGTCCCACGGTCCCTCAGAGATCTGCAGAGGTCGTAGGCTTGGTCATTCAGTTCCCAGGCTCCACAGAGAGACTTCTGCCCTTAACTCTAAGACTCCACTGCTAACTGGCTGGGCAATTAGTTCAACATGGTGCCTCCATCTGCAAAATGGGCAGAAAAACAATCCTCTTCCTAGAGTAGATGGGAGGATTGCATCAGCTGACTCCCATTCCAGTGTTCTAGCTACCATACCTAGAGTTTTAGGAAAGCAAATTCTTCAGTCTAGAAGCAGCATTTTGTCCCCGGAATCCATGCTTAGGACTTGCCTCAAGCTCTTCCCCAGACATACATGATTTTATATGAAAAACCGTAGGCGATAGGAGACAAGCAGAAGCGCAGTACACTTGGATCACAGAGGATGAAGATGGCAGCAGCAGCCGCCACCCCTCCCTGGGGCTGACCTTGCTGTTCATCCACCCAGTGAATGCGGCTGGGTCATAGCTTACGAAGACAGGCTGCATCTTGGTCACTAATAGTCCGCCGCCTCTCTTGGCACGCTCGAGATGAATTATATGAGTTGAAGGTCAAACACAAAACACTAATAATGGCATCAAAACATCAGATTACACAAAAATAAAAATAAGCAACCATCAGAATAAGTTAGCGTCCGGATGAACTATCGCTAATGGTGGCTACCCCCTCAGCAGTTTCTCTTCTCTCGCAAAAATAGCTTTACTTTCAGGAGCCTCTCAGGGGTCACCCAAACAGAAAAGAAATCCCCGGAGATTGGTTGCAAACTCCAGTTTATCCATTTCTCGTTTGATATCACAATGGAAAATCACCAAGGCCACCTGGAGAATAATGATTTTCTGTACGCTCATGTAAACAAAAGAACACACAATTTCCTTTTCTCCCCAGGAGAGTGTTTTGTTTTTTATTTTTCCAGTTTAGGAAAAATGTTAAGATCATGTGGAGGGTTGTTGAAAAGTCATGAATCAAAGATACAATATTAAGAAAACAGAAATATTTAGAAAAGAAAGAAGCCCATAGCAGCAGCTGGGTTTGTGATGAGACCAATGGTTGTTTTTTATTTTTGCTTTTTTGTTTTGTTTTTTAAGATTTTGGCATTTTTAGGAAGCAAGCACAAATGGGAAAAAGTAGAAAACTCCAGAAAGGGAAGGATGCCAGGGCCTCTAAGTGGTCAGAAGCCCTCGTGTCAGGCTGCTCAGGCAGTCCGTATTCTTCAGAGATTCATTCATAGACTCTGCAAGAACTCTAACCGCTCACGGTTTGGTAACACAGTGCTGGCCATGGGAGGTGGTGGCAAGAGCTCGCTCTCTCAGCTCGGACCAATGCAGGTCCGATCTGACTCGGAGAGAGCACTTTCACCTTCCTGAGCTTGGACTGCTCATCAGCAAAATGTGATGTCCCCCATTGCAAGGTGAAGTAACACCTAGAGCAGAGCCAAGACACTCAGGGAGCTGCCCCTTTCAACCTTGTCTGACTGCACAGACCTTTATCTGATCCACCCCCCTTCTGATGTGGGAGTCCTGGCTCCTTGCTTCCTTGGTGAAGAGATTTGCATCCCTAAAGACAAGTCACTTCCTGGTTAAGAGTCAGGACAGTGAGAGCCAGGGTCAGGCCTCAGGTCTCCCAAGTGATGTCACCAACTGCAGGCAATTTTACATCTGTACGCCTCAGCCTCCCTTCTGGGCTTCGAAGACTCGCCCCTGGACCCGGCAAGCTCTTTGCTGATTCTCAACACCAGACGCGGTCCAGAAAGCAGATAGCTTCTCCAAGCTCCGGATGTTGGCCTCCTTCAGAAAGTGACTTCCCCCTCAGTCTCGCGCTCCTCCCCACGGCCCCATGTGCCCCTCTTCCCAGGAGGCAGGTGTGGCTGCGTGGATCAGCAGGCTGAGCTCAGGGAGAGGTCACGGAGCCGGAGCCTTTGGTCAGCGGTGTGACGCTCACATGACGCGGCCTGGGGGCCCACAGGGACCGTGGGAGCTGGCCGCTCTTTACCTCACATCTGGGTTCACAGCGGCCTCCAGACCTGAGGCCTCTCAGAGCGCGCACATTGTGCGTGTGTGTGTGTGTGTGTGTGTGTGTGTGTGAACACCAAAGGACCCTGACCTGACTCGGGTGTTAGCTGCACCTGGTGACCTTGCAGATGACCTCAGCAAGCCCCTCTGTACACTGGAAGTTGGATGGTTTAGTGATTCCCAGAGTCCATTTCTTTTTTTTTTTTTTTTCAGAATCCATTTCTTATAGAGCATCAAGTTCTATAAACGTCTCTCACAGCAACACTTCTGAGGTCCAGTGATGCTGGGAAACACAGCATGTTGTACGTCTTCTCAGTGATGCCTGTTAATATAGGCTCTGAGAAGTCCTGCAGAAGAGAAAATGCTTCACCCTTCCTTCTAGGCTATGAGCTCCAAGTGAGGACAGTTTTGGGGTTTTTTTGTTTTGTTTTGTCTGTTTATTTATTTATTTCGTCCATTTTGCTCACTGGTATGCTTCTAGTCCTTACAACACCGACATATAGCAAATTTTTCATTTTTGCTGGAGAGATGAATCGGTGAACTTTCTTTAACCCCATGTCTCCCAAACTACAGAACTTTTATTCTGTTTCTCAGAGCAGCCCTAGAAATCCCTAAGTGTGGGGCCACCTCTGAAGAGGTCCCTGCTGGTCTGGTCTGTCTGAGCTCTGGTCTACACCGGCTCCTCTGAGATTCTCCGAGTCCACGCGGCCTGTCGCCTTTGCCTCTCATCCCAGCCCCTCTCTCAGCACACGGGATCTTTCTGACTCCCCCTAGGTTCTTTTCTGGTCCTGAAGTCTGAGACACTAGGGGGCCTCAAACAGGGGACACTTGGGACATCCAGCCCTCAGACAGATATCTTCTCAGTCTATAGTGACATCAGGGCACGGAAAGAAGCAGTGGTTTTCAAACCTAGCTGTGTCTTAAAAACACCCCAGACAAGCTGGGCATGGTGGTGCACTCCTGTAATCCCAGCACTCAAGAGGCTGAGGCAGGAGGATTGCTTTGTGTTCAAGGCCAGCCTGGCATACGTAGTGAGTTCAAGGCCAACTTGAATTACATAGCAAGACCTTGTCTCACA
>NW_022900948.1:29890906-29902365 GCF_012274545.1 Fukomys damarensis | reverse complement strand
AAAAAAAAAAAAAAAAAAAAATCCTGGATGTTTTTCCAAGACCCGGCATCCAAGCTGTACCAAAATCCAGTTCAGTTCCAAAGGACTGGGAATGGCCCACCTAGACCACAGCACGTGAGGAAGGGTAGGTGCCTAAAGAAAGGAGCGAGGGGCTGGGGGCCAAAAGCAAGAACGTGAGAGCAAGGGACTAATGCGGAAGCTGCCGGGATGGTACAGTGGAGACAACGGGCAGGTCACGGGCTGGGTCAGGGACGGCCTAGGGGTCCCGTCCCTCACTCCAGGCTGAGGCCCTGCCCAGAGGGGAGGCCTTTGCAGAGCTCAGAATCGCTCGCTGAGGAGGGGCTTGGCCTGGCGGGAGCAAGGTGCAGTGGGGAGCCCCGCAGAAGGAGGCAGCAGAGCGGGCCCACCCCGGCTCGCTCCTCTGCTGGCCTCAGTCCCCCCACCCAGGGCTCAGCTACTCCCAACCGTCGCAGCCTCGGACCCCGGGTGCCCCATGGGGTAGGATCAGGCCCAGGAAGGAGGCCTACATCTGTCTGACTCCCACTCTCCAGGACAGTGGCCCAGGTGAAATCTTTAATAGCTGGCAAGGGACAATTTGCAAAGACAAGAGAGTGAAATAAGCAAGCAAATGTGTGGAGGAAAACAATTCAAAATCTTCCGTGAGAGTAGAAGGTCAGGTTCATAGTAATCATTAATAGGACAGCAAAGATGGTGCAAGGGATGAGTTTTCATCGACAGAGGGGGAAAGGATGGGATCAGTGAACTGTGGGCCTGAAGGGCCGCTGTGGGTCAGGCCAAAGCTTAGATTTGACTCAGACACCACAGAGCTGCTCTCCATCCCAAGCTTCCTGCCAGGTGCCCCCAGAATGGCGCGGGATGTGACCCCTGCCCCAAAGGGTACAAATTCATTTGTGCCCATCTCTTGACACATTGGTTCAACACTTATGAGCACTGTCACCTAGCCAGGGCCTGTGCCAGGCATGAGTCCCCAGGACACCCATAGTTGAGTGAGGCAGACGGAGATTGCACCAGTAGTTGCAACTGTGATGGATACTGTGAAAGGTGAACACATCCATAGGGCAAGAACTGAGACTGGAGGGGTGATCAGGGTGTCCAGACCTCCTGTAGAAAATCATTTATAAGCCCAGCTTCCCAAGATGAGAAGGAAGAGACAGTAGAGCATTCTGGGCAGAGCAAGTTGCATGTGTAAAGGCCCTGGGGGTGGTATATTAGAGAAACTGCTTTTCTCAGCTGAGCTGGATCAAGGTGGATATAAGATCACCTTGATCTGTATAGGCATGAACTCTTTGGCTTCATCCCAAAGACAGCGGGGACCTTGGACACATTTTTGGAGGCTGAGGTAGGTACCATAGACTTGTTTTTCCCTTGGTCTAGGATAGTGGGTGGATGTAAGGAGTGGATGATAGGGATCCCAAGCACTGAGGCTCTTCCTGGATACTTGTTGCTATTCCAGCCTGTTGGGCCACCTTGTGGTAGCATAAAGCAGCCAGGTCTCAAACGTCGATTGTAAGCAGAGAGAAACACTGCACCAATTACAGAAGACCTGTGACATCCTCAGACCCAAAGGACACGGAGTAGTCAGGAGGGCACTCGGTGTAAGAAACAACCCCGCCATTTCAAAGGCAGAGCACATCGAACCCGACATGCAGCAACCTCTCAGAGGTAGGGCTGGTTGCGAAGCTGCCCTCTGCCCAGGGTGGTGCGGGGATCCAGGCCCCATAGGACCCCCACGCCCGCCAGCAGGTGACGTACAAACACAGAGGCCCCAGTCAGGAGGTGGCACGGCGCAGGCTGGGAGTGGAGCGGCCGGAGCCCAGCAGCTCCACAGGGAGACTGAAGCTCAGAGGAGAAGACCCAGGTGCTCTGGTCACCCATCAAGCCAGACTCCCCAATCTGGATTCTCAGGCGTCCTCGCTCTCCCACGTCCGTGTGTGTGGTGGGGTCACACTACTCCGACATGGAAGGAAACAGAAACTCCATCCGGCAGCCTCTGATCAAGGCCTGCCATTTGCAGTTGGCAGGAAGACCAGTAACAGAGCTGAGATGTTCTGTGCCGACTCCGTGCCTCAGTGCTTCCCGGGCAGAGGGAACCAAGTGCCGGGGACGCTGGGAATGAGCAGAAGGGGAGCAGCCCCCGCCGCTGAGCCGAAAGGGCAGGAAGGACTTCTGCGTTTGCTTCCGTTCTGTTTTCTCTCCGTTGCTGGGGATGGAACTCAGCCCCGGCCCTTCAGTCGCCAGTCTCCTCAGGCGCGGTGCAAAGCAGGGTGAGCATCTCAACGCCTGGCAAGAGCCTTGGCACAGGTTTGGTTCTGTCTCTTCTAACTTTCTTTTCCTTTCTCCCTCAACCCACCGCGCTCCCCTTCCTCCGTAAGCACCCTCGATAATACACCTGATATATGTCTTTGGCTGTGCACGAATCTGTAGACCATGAGCTGTGCCGTTAGGTTTTTAATCAGCATGACTGATGCTCCGTTTGCTTTGGCTTTGCCACCGTGCCCAGCACCAAGGAGTGCTCAGCGGGGGGCACAGTTGCACACTGTTCCGCGGTGAGAACCTGCCAGATTTTTCCACGCAGGCCTTTTCAAGTCTCCGGTCCCCAGCTGCTCTGCTACACCTGTCCTCGAGGGTCCCTTTTGTCCCGTCTGTGTGAGGTGCCTCCGAGTTGGACACCCAGGAGAGGCCTTGCTGGGTCACGCGTAAGTACTGAATCCCCAAATGGCTTTCCAATGGCCGGAGTGCCAGCATCCTCCGCCTCATCCACCTGCCCAGCGGCTGTCGTTCTGAGCTTTGGAAGGAGGTGTCCATGCTGTGGGGGTTTGCATTTGAAATGCCCCCCTAAGATTCATGTGCTCCGGGCTTGGTTGCCAGATGACGGGCTTTGGGAAGGTGACTAAACCACGAGGGCTCGAACGTCATCAGCAGATGAACCCACCGATGGCTCTGTGGAGAGCTTTTCTGCTATGAGGTGCTGGGAACGCGGGAGATGGGAACCAGAGGAAGGGAGCAGGTCACGGTGTGTGACCTTGGGGGCTGAATCTGGCCCCGGGTCACTTTCCTTTCTGGATTTTCCCGCTCTCTGCAGCAGGCTGCTTTCCAAATACCGAGGGACCAGCCTGTCCTCCGTGAGAGGCCATGGGGCCCCCCTTACAGCCCAGGTCCCAGGCCCCCACGAGCCTCAGTTCCGACCCAGTCCAGTCCGTGCCCATGCTGACATCGGCACTGCGCCCCGCCGCCGGTCCCCATAGCTGCTGGAACAGGTGACCCTTCAGAACCGGAAACCGGGCAAGGGCACCCCAGGGAGAGAGCGCAGCACCACACCAGGACCTGCTGAGCCCTCAGCCCTGACCGGAAGTCGCCTCCTCCAAGGGACTGGCCTGCCCCTGGTGTGAGATGCCCTCAGCCCGTCTTCTACAAGAAACATGCATAATGTGTGACTGCAACCGTACCTGCTTATGTATAGTCACCCATCAGCGAACAGCCTGCAGAAATAACACCAGGCCCACAGCTGGAGACAGCGCTTACCAAGAGAGACATTCACTGTCTTATTTATACCCCCTCCCTGTGAACCCTAGGCAAAAAGTCCTATGATCACCACTTTACAGATAGGGAAACCGGGGCACAGAGAGGTTAAGCAACTTGCATAATACCACACAGCTGGAAAGTAGATGAGCTTGGATTTGAACTCCCAAAACCTGGCTCCAAGTGAGTGCTCCTGCCCCAGTGTTCTGCCACCTCTCCGTTCTCACCAGAGTGTGCAGTGAATGAACAGAAGGATGAATAAGTGCAACAAGATAGGGAAGGCGGGGCAGATGACTCAGATGGCGTTAGAAACACACTTGGGTGCGCATCCTTCTTCCAAGGTATTATGCTCCTAATAAGTTATTTTTTCCTCTAAGATGATGATTTTCAGAAATTATGGAAACTTCTTTGGCTTTTACTGTTTATGTTATGGCCTGAGGTGGAGCACGCTGCATGATGAATGACTTTTTCAATTCCTTCACGTCGGGTTAAAGGATTCTCTAAGACAAGACCGAGTGTAGAATCTATAATTAATTATTATTCACACTTAATACAGTTAGATAATGTGAACGCATACTTTCCATTAATTTGTATAGCTGATTCCTCATGATTTTCCCACAGGTATAGTTCACTGATTTCTCGAGCTGTTACAAAAATTAAAATTTATATTCGGGAATGAGAGGAGCCTGGGGTCCCTATATCTATTCTTAGTCTAAAGTCACAAGTCAGATGAGGAGCACTACTTTTGGACAATTCTGAACCAGAACGGGCAGGTGTGTTTATTCTTTTATTTGTTAATTCTTCAAATGGAATTAGACACAGCTGATTAGCAACAGTCCTGGGTACCCGGAGCGGCAGGCCGGGCCCTCCCAGGAAGGGGAGTCAGGCTGGGGGCCGGAGGGACGGGCACAGGGGAGCAGGAACGGCGTGCACAAAGCTCAGAGGGCAAGGAGGACATGGCAGTTTCCAGAGGGACAAGGACTTCTTGGGGAGCGGAGACTTGAGCGGTAGGAATGGATGCTGGTGAGGGCCAGGGGACAGAGGACACCTGAAGGAAAGGACAGAGGGGAGAACTTTCCAGAAGCTGCCAGGCAAGAACCTAAACACTCAGGCGATCACAAGGCCTTTGAGTTCGCTGAGTCCAACTCACCCATTTTGAAGGCAAGGAAGCTGTGGTCCACTTTCTTTAAAGTCAAAACCAGAAAACTTTTTAGATAGAATCAACTCACCCCTGCCCCGGTGTCTGAGGAGATGCTCTCTCTATGGCAAGAGGCATTTGCATTGCTGCTCGAGAACACAGCATTTGAGGGGATTCGCAGTGTGACTCCGTGGACAGGAAGCCAGCACCCTTCCCACTGCTTGTGCCACCTAGGAGCTCTGCGGGTAGAACTTTCCAGATCAGAGACTCCCAGGTGCCCCACTGGCTGCGGCAAAGACAAAGGCATTCCTGATTTGCATTCTCTGCATAACTTTGCATAAAGCATTGACAAGTCTCAGAGCCTGTGAAATAAAACTAATTAGAGCAACCCTGGTATCCAGACTTTTCTGGGAGGAGGGGAGGGGGCCTGTTTGCTGCTTACTGGAGTACAGCTGTGGGGGCTGGTAGAGGACACCAGGGCCCTAAAGATTTCTCCAGGGAGGGAAGCGCTCAGGACAGAGCTGGCTTGGGTCAGGAAGCTACTTACTATCTGTGCGACCTGGAACAAATCATTTCACCTTCTGAAACTTAGTAACAAGGACAAATCATTTCACCTTTTGAGACTCAATAACAAATGGCCAGGAATCCTAAAGAAATGAGCGGAGTCCTGAGTGCATTTTCACAGCCAACGTGCCTGTCACAATGTCCAACCCATATTCAACATCCCAGAAATATCTAGGCCTTCCAGGTGCAGCAAAATTTCCCACCTAATATTCAATGCTAGAAAATTTTGACCTCATTTCTGAAAGGCTTCCTTGACTTTTACCTCGCAGAATAGGAAGTAACCCACAACCCTAAAATCAAAAGGAAAATCCCTGGTCCCCAGAAAATCACCTTCCACCAAGAAGCTCGCAGAGTCAGAACCTTTGAGCTGAATGCAAGGTGTAACGCAGCACGAAGACCAAAGCCCAGAAGAGAGAAGTGAACAGCAGGGTCTGGGTCCCTGATCTCTCTACCTCCTTCCGGAGTTTCCATAAGTGCCTGCTCTGGACCCCATATTTTGACAGTTCTCGGCATTCTGGCCCAGGGTGGGTAAATCAGGCTGGAGGTCCCAAAGATCAATGCTGCTTCCAATATTCTCCCCCTGCGGCAAGCTCATGACATATTTTTTCACAAGTAATAATTAGCGACAGAAATATCTGACCTACTTACAACTCCATAAATACACACATTTGGTGGCTTCTGCAGCAGCTCCAGGCCGTCAGCAGAAGCCTGTTTGGGAATAGCTTTTTATAACCTGGTGAAGGGCTGATCCCGTAGCGGGCAGTCGGGGCGGCTGACTTCTGCCCACCTTCCCTGCAAGGCTGGCACCGCCCCCACCTCTGCACCCCGCCTCCTCCCTGGAGAGGTGGCTTTCAGGCCCTAAAGCTGGTGATTATTTTTACATTCGGTTCCCGAGCAGAGGAGGCGGGGTTTCTGTCTTTGAGGAGACAGTCTGCATAAGTCTTTTCAGATTTCTTAATGAGGCAGTGTGTGTTTAAGGCCAAACAAAAAAAGAACAGCTCGGTAAATGCCCACCCTAATCACATTAGTTCTGCCCTTATACTTTCTAGACCACCCTTCAAGGTCAGGCCCAAAGTTTTGCCGCATCACCTGGTGCACCTCTGCCTTGTCCCTAGAGGAGGCCTCTCCCTGTCCTTTGTCCTCAGATGCTTTCCTGGATCCTCACATGCTCTGTACAAAGTGGGACTATACAGGATGGGTGGTCCTGGGTTAAGGAGGGGAAGGCAGAGCCACAAGACCTCCGTCGGCCAGGTGGCACATTCTGGAGCTGTCCTGTGGAGGCTGCGGGCCTTGCCTGCTGTCTCCCAGCTTCCCAGCAGCACCCGTGGGGTGACTGGGTCTCAGGTGGGTCTTCAGGGCTGCCTGCTGGTGGAAGCACAGTGCAGGCTGCTGGAGAGGAGCATGGGCCCCTTGCTTCAGCCTTGCAAGCACACATTGAGTGCCTACTACAGAGCCCTGGGGACACCCACAAGGAAGGCCTGTCCCTCTCGGGGTAGCATCGAAAGGGCTACTAGGGCCTTGAACTAAATAGGATTCAGGAAATGTGCACCAAAGAATGGACAAAAGACTATAGCATAGGATCAGGGGAACCTCCAGCCAGCCAGGGCACATTAGAGAAGGGTTTGGAGAGGACACATCTCTTAGTCCTGTCATTAGTCTCTTCCAGGTAGGGATGGGGTGGGGAGGGAAGGGCCACTGCAACCCGAGGGAGCAGCATGTGCAAAGGCACTGAGGTCAGTGATAAGCATGAGGTTTCAGGAAACCACACAAAGTTCAAGGACAGCCCAGGAAACTCAGGCTGGAGATGAGGGTGTGTTGGGGTTGGATATCAGGGAGCACATGAAGAGATTCAGACTTGAGCATGAGGGTACGGAGGACTCTGTAAATTGCTTTCAGGTGGGCATCATGTGATTCAGTTTTGACTTCCTAGTCTTCTAGAGCAAAGCACTATCTGGGGAGGGAAAATGGGGAGATGCAACTTTCCCCATCGTCTGCTCCCTGACCAAGGGCAGATACCAACCCAGTCACCAGGGGCCTCCAACAGCTACACAGAAGTTGGAAGAAAGAAGACATTGGCAATGAGGCAGCACTTCTGAGAAGCTGGGTCCTAAGACAGCAGGAGAAGGAGCTATGAGAACTGGAGAGGTGGCCAGTAGCCAGTTGCTTATTGCCCTCCCGATGCAGGCATGCAGGAATAGTTCATTTACCCAGGACAGAGGGAGCAGGTCCAGCATCTGGGTATCCCGAGGATGCCTAAGGAAGAACAAAACAACATCAGTGCTATGAATGAAAAGAAACAATCGTGGTATAAGGGGAAAGGAGAGGTGTCTGGGAGTCGAGGCAACTCAGGCATCCTCACTAGAGCACAAGGAGGCATCGGCCTGAAGCAACAGCAAGCAAGAGTTGAAACACAAAGCCCAGTGTGGACCCACGTCCACATCGGTAGCAGTAAGTAGAGCTCCTGCCCCTGGCCACCGAACTGGTGATCTGGAGCAAGAATGCGGAGAAGGGATCACTGGCGGTGACATGAAGGCTTTGGAGAAGTGAGGACAAAAGAAGAGACAACCAAAGAAGGAAGAAAATCGTGTTCATGAGGGAGAGCCCAGCACAAATAAACACACTGCAATGAAAGAGGCAAAGGAGAGGAACTCTTAGAATCTGCAGAAAGAACTGTGTCTATGGGGTACAAGGATTCCCCACAGGGCAAAATTTTCAAATTAGAAAAATTCCCCAAAATTGTCCAGGCAGGAAAGGTCGCTACAAACCGGGGACGGGGAGGAGAGATAAACAGGAAGTCTGTGCGGCCCAAATGCCCTGACTGCGGGAGCTACCGCGACCCAGGTCTCGCCATGGCCCAGGCATGAGGGAAGTCCTTACTTACGTGAACAAGCTCATTCAACCCTGCCGCTGTCCTTCAAGGCAGCCGCCATTGTTCATTCTGTCCATGAATGGAGCTGTGACTCAGGAAAGTTAAGGAAAGCTGCTCAACATCACACAGCTGGCGGTGGATCCGTTATTTGGCCAGAGGCAGCCTAGGACTAGAATCTTCTCTTCCAAATCGCGTCACTGCACAGCCATTACCAGAGACCAAAGGCAAAGCATCTAAGAATTCTGGACCTAGCCAGGCTGGCATTGAGATGAGAAGGCAAAAGAAAGTTATTCTCAGATATGTGAGGTTCAGAAAATCTACACCTCTGTGCCCGTTTTTTTTAAGTAACTTGAAGAAGTGCCCCATCCTATTGAGGAATGAGACAAAAATAAGGGCACAGCCTTGTAGAAACCATGACGCAGAACCTCAAATTAGTTAAAATAGACAAGCCAAAGGTGCTGTAAGTCTGGCCCAACACGGAAAGCACTCAGCAAAATGTGCCATAGTGAGGGCAGTTATATAACAAAAGAGCAATGATCTACGGCTATACCTTGGATCCAAAAAACCTCAGATAATATGGAGGGAGGGAGGGAGGAAGGGAGAGGGGATCAACTTATCACAACTGAAGGAAATGTCAAGATATACAGCAGCTTGAGGATGATGTTGGATAAATGGCAGGGTCTCCGTGAGACAAATAAAACCCCAAAATATACTTTCTAAGACATTAGAGATATAACATGAAAGTAAGCAGGACACATCTGGTTTTTATAGAAACGCAAAACAGACAACCCCACCAGGAGAGTGGGCAGGTTGCCCTGCATGTAGGACCAAGGCCAGGAAGCCCAGGCTGTTGTTGTTTAATATGAACCTCAGGATTCTATCTAGACCCTATGCCAGTGACCTCCGAGAACCCAGCAAATGCAGTTGTGACATCAAAATGAGCTGTAGCTCCGATTTCCCAGGACCTCTTGTGGCGTCAGCCTAAATTCGTAAAAGCAAATAAAATCACATGGACAGATGGGTACCACCTCCACCAGGTGTGGCTGCCCCAAAACACCCCTGTTCCTCCTGATCTGCCTTCGCTCAGCACCCCAGGGGCCACCCTGGCAGCCTAGCACCCCAGCTGGAGCCCCGGTCACCTGCTCCTCCAGTTGGCTCAGGGTGCTGCAGTGCCATCCTTCGAAACTGTCCCTGTAGAAGCAGTCCCTGTGTATGTTCTGGGTGTCCCCTGAGTCAAAGTCCTTTGCTTGGCCAAATGTCGGTCTGGCTTCCTCGGAGCATTTCCTCAAAACCGCCAGCTTTAGCGAAGAATGCTGCTGCTTTGGTGTGGCCAGGAGCCCCATCTTTGGCACCAGGTCAGCCGTAAGCACCTGATCCGACTCCACGGCCTCCACCATCCCCCTCACCCTGGCGGCCTGTCTGCCCCCAGGACCCCTTGCACCCTGAAGTCAGAAGAGCATCCCTCTTAGTGGAGTCCCATTCACTGGCTCCCACCCGCCTCTTTGGCTCTCAGTGCCCGTCATGTACTCGGATTTGGGCCCAATCTCCCTCCCACAGCCGGACCCTGCTGCAGGGGCTGCTCTGCCTGTCGCCGTGGTCCTGCCTCTGCGGTCACTGAATACTTCCCACTGTACACTGGGGGGAGGGGTTGCCTGGATTCTGAGCCCCATCCTGAAAGTTCTGAGTCCGGACCTCATCTGCCCTTTAAGCACCTCCCCCGCCTCTGACTCGTCTGCCTCACTGAGTCTAGGTCTCGGTGAGCTCAAGCGTTGGCGCGGCCCGCATCCACCTCCCCTTGCCTGGAGCACGGCCCTCAGATGTTTCGCTCCTCCTCCGGGACGTTTGGACTGCAGCGCTGCAAGCTCGGGAGCCTCTGTTTATGGAAGCAAACCATGGGGCCACCCCACACTTCTCTCTAATCCATCCTCCTCCTTCCTTCTTCTCCCCGTCCCTCCTCCCTCTTCCCCGGCCCCTTCTCTCCACGCCTTCCTACTGCTGAGCACCCGTCAGTACCTGAGGCCAGATGAGGACCCAGACACCTGCGGGGCACAGTTACATCTGTCCGGGGCTCATGCAGTAGCAGAGAAGGGACAGAGGCCTGGTAGGGAGCGTGGACAACAGCACAGCAAGAAGGGTTCAGGGGGCGGTGGGGAAAGTTGGCCCGTCACTCTGTTCCAGACCATGCTAACCACCCACAACACTTTGCAAATCAAGGATCGGACGGCTCCAAATTTTCCAGGCGCCTGTGAATGGCGCTGGGCTCAGCCAGGACTAGAACCCGGGAGAAGTCTCCGCCACTAGCCCGAGCGCTATCTAGAAAGTGGCCACCAGGTGGCAGCAAAGGACCAGTGGCGGTCCAGGCTCAGCCCGGAAACCACAGTACTGGAGCTCAAAGGACTGGCTGCTGTAGCCACAGCGGAGCCGATTCGGTCCCCGGCCCTGGGGCAACGTGGTTATCACCCCAATAACGGGAGGTGCTGAGTCACGGTGTGCATAAGTGTGGACATAGTGTACAAATCCAGTCGGCGTGTGTATTGTGTGTGTAAGTCTATGTGTGTGCACATGGGCCTGGGTGTATGTAAATGCGTATTTGCTCACACGGGTGTCTGTGTGCATGCCTGTAAATGTGAATGCAGGTATGGTGTGCACGCGCATTGTGCGTCTGTGTTGTGCGTGGGCATGTGTGCCTGTGAATGTATGTAATGTGGGCGTGTAGTGATCATTCGTGTGCTTCATTTGGGCTCATATGCATCTGTGGGTATGTGGATGTGTGTGTGTGCATGCGTGAGTGCCTATGTGTGCAATTTCTTCCTCTACCTCCTAAGACTGTGTCTCCAGGGGCTAAGGACACCGGGGCCGTCCTCGAAGGCTCCTGGGACTTGGTCGTGCAGCTGCGGCGGGTGGGAGGCCCACCATGCGCTAAGCTGTGTGCAGGGAAACACTACTCCGCCATCTTGGATGGTTTGGAGACGGGAGCTGGCCAGGACGGGCTCTTCTGATCCTTCCTGGCTGGAGCAGGAGGAGCAGGTGTCCTGGAGCCAGCATCGCTGAAGCCCTGGGTGTCCAGACTTCCAGATTTTTGTCTCAGTGTTAAGAAGACGGGCTCCGGCACCAAATCGGCTCCAACACGGAGAGCCGAATGGCCTTGGATAAGTTAACAGCCTGTCTGAGGTTTGTGTCCCCCACCGCAACTGTGACGCTGCCGAGTGGATTAGAAAAGCAGCACTTGGCCCACAGTTTGGGCTTCTGTAGGTTGCCAGCTGGGATCGTTATCACTGTGCCCAAGGCTGGCTGCATCTCCATGACCTCAGACAAACCAGTTCACATCTGGGCCACCAAAGCAGCTCC
>NW_022900948.1:29886153-29890810 GCF_012274545.1 Fukomys damarensis | reverse complement strand
CACACACACACACACACACACACACACACACACACACACACAATCTGCCTGTTCATTTCCTCGTCCTCAGGCAGACCTGAATGGAAGCACCCAGAAGGCAGAACGTTCACCAGGAAGCATCGGTTCCCTCAGAGTGCTCGCCAGTGAGACGCTCAGAAATTATTGCCAAATCAACTGCACATGTTCACTTTTCCTCCTTCAAACAGGGAGTGACTGCTCCTGCCTCCCAGGGCTGCTGTTAGGAATGAACAAGTCCCTGTCGCCCAGAGAACAGCAATTTCCTCCGAAGAGAATCTTAGAAGTAAATGCCAGGGGGCAGCACAGGGCCGCATCTCCAATGCTGACCCCTCCTCCAGGATGTCTAGCCTGGCTGCAGGAAGAGGGTGCCGCTCCGGGGATCCCTGAGCTGAACACTAATCACTCTCCCCGCCAGGTGTCAGGGAGCTGTGGGCACCAGGGGTAGATCCACACACATCACTCACTCCTTTGCCCAACCTTGACGGGAGACAAAAAAGGGAAGAAGACAGAATCTGACTTTCCCTGCTCTCGGGAGCCTAGCAGAGAGGTAGTCTGTGAACAAAGCAATGCATTTGCTCTGAAGGAGCAGGCAGGATGCACAGAACACAGTGACTCTGTCTGTGGTAGCTGTGAGTTAACCGGGTGAAGAGGGGGTTGCTAGAGCCACTCAGTCAGCCGGAAGCCTGTGCAAAGACCCCGAGGCAGGAAAATGCAGAGCTGTTTGCTTTGTGGCCCAGAGATGCACAGAGAGAGGCAGAGCTGGAACTAGAGCCTGGGCTTCCTGGCTCCCCATTGAGGCCCCATCCAAATCCCTGGTTTCCCGTCCAACAAGCTGCTTCTTGGATATAGCAGCAGCTGGCCCAGAGGCAGAGGAATTTTGGCACTGATTTCTGCCTGATCTGACTTCCCCGGCACATGGGCTGATAAGAGATTTTAATTTTGATGTCTAGACTAAGACAATGGCCAAGTGTCATGGGGATGAGATGCGAATGATAAGAGTCTCTATTTGGGGAAGTAAGGTGGCCTCTCTGTGACCACAGTGCCTGCTCCTCAGCCAGGGCTGGGGGCTGCTGGGGGCTGCTGGGGGCTGGAACATGGAACATGGAGGCTCCTGGCAGGCAGAGGCCACAGACCAGGGCTCAGGGACACTTGGAAAGTTCCAGCTGAGACTGAGTGTCTGGGACCGAGCAACCCTGCTTTATCATTAGGAATAGATAAGGTTGTGTTGGACTCAAAACAGCTTTGCAACCCAAGAGCCCAGAGCACAGCGATGTGTCCCCCACTCCTGCGGTGTCGTGCAGGGCAGCAGCACCTCCTTGCTGGCCGGCTCCCCATGCCCCCCCACAGACCAGCAGGGAAGAGGGCGAGGGGGTGGGGAGCACTGGAAATACAGGGCTCCGGCCGGGCAGGCTCGGGAGGAAGTGGCAGTGCCCGGGCTCCGGGGCTGGCTCCAGTCGGTCGTCCCTCGTGCAGGAGGAGGAGGGACTGGAGTAGGCAGCTTCCTCGGTCAGTGTGACACGGCCGGTCACAGACACCCGGGGAGGCAGCACTGGGGTCAGCCCTCGGGAGCCAAGTGTTCCACAAGGACGAAAAGGTATAACAACGTGAAATAGGAAGAAAGAGTGCACAGGGGAAGGGGAAGCAGCAGGGGTCGGGAAAGGGAAGAGGGGAACCGAGTTCACAAGAGAAAAAGCAAAAATGGAAACAAAGACTTTGTAGATAGGGAGGGGTGGAGGGGGCGAAGGGAGGACAGGGGAATGGGGAAAAAATGAGAACCAAGATGGATTAAGTAAAGGTGCAAATGTCCAATGAGGAATGTCATTATATTGTACACCTTAAATGTACCAATAAAATTAAGAACACATGTGAAATAGGAAGAAAAGGGCTAAAGGTGTAGGGAAAGTGGGAAGGGTAGGGGAAAGGTAATAAGGGAAAAGAAAAAAATATGAGAAAATGAAAAATGGAAATAAAGTCTTTGTAAATGAGGAGGGGAGGAGGGGGTGAAGGGAGGGCTGGGACAAGGGAGAAAAAATGAGAACCAAGACCTGTCATGGAAAGGTACAAGATCCCGATGCTGAATGTAACTGTACTGTATCCCTAAAAGGTACCAATAAACTCAATTTTTTAAAAAAAAATAACACAGTGGGAGCCCCACCTTTGTATTTTGTAAAAGTTTGTAAAGATCCATGGCTTTTTGGCTTCTTGGCACCTTTTTCTTTTTCAATTAGTGGCATTATTTAAAACATTGGAAGATTTTCTAACCTGAAGGAATACTCCTCCTCAAGATCCTCACTAACATCTGGTACACCCAACTGGAACACAGTCTCCCGGGCTTGGAAGTTTACCCAGCGTATGCTGAGGGCATTTGTCACAGGTGAGACGGGAGGGATTCAGCAGGGGCTGGCCTGGGGTCTGACGGTTCAGGTGACCTGGGCCACTGAGGGCCACGAATTTCTTCCCTTGATCCCCAAGCCAGAGTCAGTGAACACGGCCTGCAGAAGAGAGCAACTGCCTTGAGTCCTCTTTGGCCTCGAGTTTTATCTTCAAAATTCACGCCAAATTATCCTCTATCTCATGCCATGTCTGTGTTTGGGTCAATATTTTTTGTAATGTTTTAAGTTGCTATTAGAGGGAAATATATTTCCTTCCACATTAATCCAAGGCCTTGTCTATCCTTGGAGTAACCCCAGGACACAGTGGTTTGTGATGTTTTTGAAGCAGGCATCTTAATGTCATGGTCCCATCTCCTTGGGGACTTGTGGGACTGGAAATGACTTGTCCACTGCAGTGAGATACTTTTTGTTTTTGCTTTTTGCAGTACTAGGGCTTGAATCCAGGGCCTTTTCACTGACTACATCCCTAACACATTTAATTTTTTTTTTTTAATTTTGAGACAGGATCTCACTAAGTATAAGTTGCCCATGTTGGGCTCAAACCTGTGATCTTCCTGCCTCAGCCTCCCAGAGTGCTAGGATTACAGGCATGCACCACCATTCCTGGCTTGCTACAGGAGGCTTTGAAGCATGGAGAGGAGTTCACAGCTGCAGGGGTTTCTGGAGAGACTTAAATTGTCTGGAATCTGAAGCGGTGAGAAGATCTGGCTGCACACCCTTCTTACCTGTGAGGCTCACATCCGCCAGCCCTCCTGTTGGGCTCTCCGCAGGTGAGTGTCACCTCCTGGCTGCGGGACTGTGACTGTCCCTCCCCGTCTGCAGACAAGGAAACAGGCTCAGAGAAGCAAAGCAACTCCCCAGAATCACACAGCCAGTTCTTGGGGGAGGTCTGATTAGACTTTGAGACTTGTCCCAGGCTAGGAACAGTGGTTGCACCTGTATTCCCAGCACTCAAGGAAGCTGAGGCAGGAGGATTGTGAGTTTGGGGCTACTTAAAACTTAGCAAGGCCCTAAAATTTAAAAGGGCAGGGACATAGCTCGGTGTGAGAGCCCTGGGTTTGATCCCCTGTGCTGCAAAAGAGAGAGGCAGGGAGACCTGTGGCAGAGGTCTCCTCCCTTCCCTACCGGAGAGGCCTCCTTCGGGGGAGATGCAGAGGTTGAGTGAGCTCACCCGGCCCTGAGCCCTCCAGGGCTGCCGCTGTCACAGCCTCAGGTGCCAGGAGAGAGGAGGGGGAAGCTGGAGACGGGGCTGAGCTGGGGTGGCTGCTGAGGAGGGAGCAGTGTGCTTCTTGGCAAGAGCTGTCCATGCTGGGGCTGCTGACCTCCCTTTCCAACAGGGATGCCGAGGACATTCTCAGAAGCCCCTTGTAGCAGGAGATGAAGAAAGTTTCAACGCTGGGGTCCCAGCCATCCATTTCAGCTCCTCTGCTGGGGGTGGTGGAGGCCTTGCCCGCTGTCCACCCGGCAGAGGGCAGTGTGGGTCTCATGAGGAGGAGCCGGCCACAGAGCGAGGAGTAGGAAACCTCCCTCTGATGCCTGACCCCATTACATGGCTCATGGATGACTTGTCTTAGAGCAAGTCACTACCTCTCTGAATGGTCCTCTCCCCTTCAGACAGTGAGTATATTGCTCTTCCTACTTACAAAGGCCGGCTTGGATGCCCTCAGGAAATGGTTGGGGGCCAGATTTTTAAAGGTTACTCTGCTCTCCCAGGAGACATTAGGAAACCATTACCTCCATTTTCCAGATGGAAAAACTAGGCCCAGTGAGAGAAAGCAGCTTGCCCAAGGTCACAAAGCCTGTCACTCAGGACCTGAACCCAGGGCTCCCAACCAAATTGAGATGCATCTGTTTCAAAAGACCCCTGGAGCAGTATCCCGGGAGAAGACAGCTTCCTTTCCGCCCTGGAGATACGTCAGGAGCTCTTGCGGCTGGGGGCCCAAAGTTTCCTGTGAACAGGTGGACACTTGTGTCTTTCTCTCTGTCTTTCTCTGGCCCTCCTGAGGCCTTGGTTTCCCCTTCTTTAAAACAAATAAACTGTGGGAGAGATTAGGTATTGAGCTGTAACCAATGTTGGCTAAGAATAGAACCAGCTCTGGTATACTTAGGAAAAAAATGAAGGCTTACTTTTGTTTTTAAATCAGATTAGGATCAGGGATGTAGCTCAGTGGTTCCAACCACCTGCCTTGCAAGCGCAAGGTCCTGAGTTCGATCCCTGGTACCAAAAAAAAAAAAAAAAAAAAAAA
>NW_022900948.1:29874617-29886058 GCF_012274545.1 Fukomys damarensis | reverse complement strand
AAAAAAAAAAAAAAAAAAAAAAAAAAAATTCAGATTAAACATTCTGGCCCAAGGCAGCTTTGTGTGAGCCTAGCCCTGCCCTGGCTCTAACCATCGAAGCGCCCTCCTCAACCCAGAGGGCTCCAGATGCAGAGGCCTCCCTGGGCACTGGGCCAGACACGGCTGGGCACATCTGCCTTCACTCAGCACCCTCGGCCAGCTCTGTCCAGGATGTGGCTCACCGCCTCAAAGGCTCTCAGGAGCCTGAAGAGGCTGTAGGGTCCCCATTACCAGCAAAACAAAGGTCCTCGGCAGGGTGGCACTTGGCCCTCCACATGGACCTGACAGTGACCAAGGACCAGGGAGGGAGCAGCAGGAGCCTCCAAGTGTGGCCGGGGCCCTGGGCTGCTCAGTGGCGGTGGTGAGGATACTGGGAGTAGCTGGACCTGATGAGAGAGGAGGGCATTGGCTTTGGTGTCAGGCAGACCTGAATTCAAATCCTCACTCTACCACCTTCTGGTGACGTGGCCTCTAGCACACCCCCTGCCTGCCCTGGTCCCTCTTCTATGGGAAGAAAACACCGTAAGGCACATGCCACTGTGGGAGTGAAATGAGCCAAGGTCTGCAAAAGTTCGTACACGTAGCGTTACGCCAAGCAAGCAGTGGTGCTATTACTACTATTACTGACATCAGGGTTCCAGGTCAATGTCTTACCCAATATGTCTCCCTGAATGGCAAGCCAGTTCCACGGAGACTGGGTGCGTGGTGTCAGACCTAGGGACAGAGATCAGGGCTCAATGCCTGTGTTGCAATCCCACTGAGCAGGATCCATTCACCTTGACTCCACAGGGTTCAGATCCTGCAGGCTCTGACCTAAGTTTGGGGCTCCAAAGGCCCTGGTGACCCTCACTCACCAGGGCACTTCTAAAGTCTAACTTAGCAGCAAAGGAAGTTGGCTGAGGGCTGGATGTTCCCTGGGTAGAATGGCCCAACTCTCTGTACAAGGCAGGGGACTTCCCAGCAGTGCTGTGGTCATCAAGACAGCAAGCTTTCAGCCAGTCTGGTGGACTTCACTCCTGGTGGCAAGGGTGGCATCGGGGACCCAGGGTGCCTCAAGGGCAAGGGACAGGCTGAGTGTGGGGGCTGCTTTCTTTAAAGTCCCCACTTCCGGCGCGTGGAATTCAGGAGAGGGCACCGGCCACGCAGAAACCACTGCTCCTCCTTCTCCAAGAGCACAGCCTGATGACCAGGAAGTGAGGCACAAGTGTGTGTGTGTGCTAAGCTCTTCCTGTGTGCCAGGCTGGGATCTGGGCCTGAGGACACCAAGGACATACAGATGTGGTCTAAGGGAGCAAACCAGGTCTGTGACAGAGAAAAAGCAGAAGTTGGCTTGTGTCCTGGGATGGCCAACGACTGCTGTCTCAGGGTGATCAGGATGTCCAAGGGGGTGACTGTACAGGAAGGCACCAGAAGGAAAGTGGGAGAGATGAAGTTACCTCGATTCTTCTCCCTTCCCTGTGTCCAGACCCTCGGCCCTATGACCTTGTAGTTCTTTCTTCTCACTACACAGGTCAAGTCTGCTCCCTACCCTCCAGTCTGGCTTGGCCATGTGACGTGCTTTGGCACTGGGGTGTTGGCAGGCAGAGGCTGGAAGGATGCTTTGTGATTTTTCCCTTCTCCTTCAGTCTCTGCCTGCACCCCAGCAAACCTGCAGGAGGGGACAGAAAGGCCAGTTTGTCTCGGCCATACCAGCCAAGGCCAGACTAAACTCAGTCTGTCAACTACCGGCATGGAGGGAAGGAGGGAGCCCAGCCCAGTCAGCAAATCTTCCCACCCCTCCTCTGACCCAACGTGCACACAGGTGGTCCCTGCCAAGCTCAGCCAAGCCCTCCTCCATCCCAGAACTGCTGTGCTTCCCAGGAAACCATGCATGGTTGTTCTTTGACATTACTAGGTTTGGGGATGGGTTGTTATCCAGCAACAGATAACTGATACAGGAGGAGAGCATTCCAGGAAGTGGCAACCGCATTTGCAAAGGCTTAGAAGCTCACAGGCTCACTAAGAAAGAGTTCAGTGAGATGAAAGAAACAGAGAAGGCCAGCGTGGTGGGAATGACCAGAAGACTGGGAAGAAGAGAAAAAATGACATCCAGGAAGTAGATATGAATCAGTTCATGCAGGGCTTTGAAGGCCAGGTGATATTAGGTATTTCTCTGAGTACCGTGGAAGGTTTCACAAACCCTTGGGCAGGGTGGGAGCAGTGCAGGAGCCTGGTGCAGCGCAGTTTAAAGCCCTTGGGTTGGCTTGGATTGGGGGATGATGTGAAGCGTGTGAGTGGGGGATGGTATGAGGCTCCCCCCTTTGCAGAGCAAAGGGCTGGGATCATAACACCCCTACCAAGTGAACCTACGGGGAAACTGAGGCTGGGGAAAGGGAGCAGAGCGCCCACGGTCACTCAGTGAGTCCCAGAGAAGGATGAGACTTACTTAGACCCTGGGCTTCTGTTCCTAGTCCAGAATATTCTCTCCTGCCCCCCGTGAGCTTTACCAAGGAGCAAAGGACATCGGTCCGTGCTGCTCTACCCATATGCCATGGTACTCGCTCTTCCTGCCATCTTTCCATTCAGCCTCCTCTCTGCCTGTTTCCAACAGGAAGTGTATATCTCCTTTCCCGGTGCGTACCTGGCTTCCCCTGTCTTCATCCTCAGTGCTCAGGCCAACTTTGGTTCAGCTGTGATGCTCTCCATCTGGGAGGTTCATCACTAACCTGTCTCCAACTGCCATGCCCGAGGGAGCTCCTGGTCTTGTCATCTCGTCTCTCCAGCCAGAAATCTCCCACGGCTTCCAACTGCCTTCAGGATAAACTCGAAACTCTGTACTCCCTTAGTGTGGCACACGGGGGCCTCCCTGACTGGGCCCAGGCCACACTTAGCAGGCCGAGAATGAACTAGGTAGCCGGACTGTCTGGAATTCAAACTCTGACTCCACTCTAACCGCGATGGCAACTTCAGTGACTTCTCTGAGCCTCCATTTCCTTGTTGCTAAAATGAGTACGCTAAGAAGGGACTCACTTCACCTGGTAGTGGTAGGAATGACTCACCTGCCTCTCTAGAACTGGCTTGAGACGAGGGTTCAGGGATCAGCTGCCACCCACTCACTGCTCCTCGGTGGGTGGACTTCTGTCAACTCTGGGGTCCTTCCCAACCCCAACGCTCACGTCATATTTCCGTTCCCTCACCTGGTCGTCGTCGTGGCCCTCTTCTCCTGTGAAGAGACACCTGAGTGAAGCACCTCGGGTGTCTCCTAACGTCACTGTGAACACCGTCAGAAAGGTGGGGGCAGGAACTTTGGTCCCATGGAGGACAGGAAGTTCAGATTTCCCTGGCCCATGAGTCACGGAGCTTGTATTTGATCTGTGCACAAATATGGCGACCTACTCGTGACTCACACCGAGTTAGGATGTGACCTGTTCTCTCCCCACGTCAGTGGGGCTTAGAGATATCTCCCAGGCCCTTCAAGCGCACTCACCTTGGCCCCCTTTACTCCACGAGATAACTTTCTTCCATGAATCTCAGGGCCCTTTTCTACCCTGGGAACTTGGGGGTTAGGGGGCTCTTAGGTAAAGCACCCTGTGTCTTCTACACACTTTTTATGCAAGTAGTGACTTTGCTCAGTAGCTATGAGAGGTCTAAGAGAGAGGACCTTAGGTCCTGGCTGGGAACCCAGGGACTGAAGCCCCTTTGCCCTGCCTTCTTGTTCATAGCCTGATTAAGTAGGCTGTTCACGGTGTTCTCAGTTAAGCAAGGGAAACTGCTTCACTGTGGCTTCCTAACCTTGCTCTTAAACACAGCCTCTGTCATGTCTCTTGACTAAAAAAAAATATTAAAACATTAATCTCTGCCTTCTCATGTACCCTACGACAGCTGAATCTTCTGATTTTTCTTCCAATATGTATGCAATAAGAACAAATAAAAAATGATTTAAACAATCAGTAAGGATCTGTAAGGCTCGATCAGTGCTATCAGCCAAATGGACTTAATCGTCATCTAGAGAACACCCCGCCCAACAGCTCCAGATTAACACACATTTTCCAAGTGTGCGTGGAGCATTCACTAAGGCAGACCATATGCCAGGCCGTTAAAAGGTCCCAACAAATTTGAAAAGATTCAGATCATGCAGGGTATGATCTCTGACCAAGACAAAATTAAATCTGAAAAGAATCACAGAAGGATATTTTGAGAAATCTCAAAATATTTGGAAATTACGCAAAATAGTTCACGAGGCCTAAGAAAAGAAGAAAGAAAGGAAAGAAGGGAGGGAGAGGAAGGAAACTCAGAACAATATTCCTCATGCACAAAGAAGCAAAATTCCCTTCTATTTTAGCAAAGTAGATCTAGCAATATATACAATGACCACAGACATTGATCCCAGGAATGCAAGACTGGCTTAACATTTGAAACCCAATTAGTATGATTCCCGTAATTGACAGAATAAGGAATAAAAAACACATTATTATTTCAATAGATTTGGGGGAAAAGTTGATAAAATTGAACACATACATGATTAAAAACTCTCCGTAAACAAGCGATAGATGGAAATCTTTTAATTTGATAAAGAAGATCTATGAAAAACCTAGAGCTAAAGTTAGACTTTCTCACTAAAACTGAGAACAAATAAAGTGTTCATTCAGACCACTTGGATTCAAAATTTTTTAGAAACCATAAACCAGTGCTGTAAAGCAAGAAAAGGAAACAAATACATATATATTTGCTTATATTTATTTAAACATATTATATATATGCAGATAAAAAGTAAAGTGATCTTTACTTAAAGAAAAGAACTCCACAACTAATAATTATATACATAGAAATTCGAAGGAACCTAGTAAAATGCTATTAGGACTAGTGAGTTTAGCAGGTTGAAGGAGACAAGATCAGTATTCAAAAATAAATATACTTCTGTATATTGGCAACAAGCATTTGGAAATTGCACTGATAAAAATACCATTTACAGCCGGGAATTCTGGCTCAGTGGTTCCACCACCTGCCTCGCAAGCTCAAGGGCCTAAGTTCAATCCCCAGAAAAAAAAAAAAAAAAAACAGAAATGATTTACACATATTTTACAAAAAAAAAAAAAAATTTACAATAGCATCAGAAAACACTAAATACTTAGGGATGTATTTAATAAAATATATGTAATATCTATATGAAAAAAAATCAATAAAACATTACTGAGGAATATTAAGGATGTCCCAGAGAAATGGAGAGACACAGGATATTTTTTGATTGAAAGTCTTAGTATTGTTAGCATTCATCCACAGACCCTTCCTAAATTGAACTACAGATTCAATGCAATATCAGTCAAAATTATAGCAGGAATTTTGTAGAAGGGAGCAGGTGATTATAAATTGTATATGGGAAAGAAAAAGACTTAGAATTATTAAAATTATGTTGAAAAGGAACAAATGTGAAGGACTTCAACTTCCTAATTTTAAGCCTACTATGAAGCTACAATAATAAAGACAGTGAGTTATTGGCAAAAGGATCAACACAAAGGTCAAAGGAACAGAGCAAAGTTCTAAAATAGACCCAAGCATATACTGTCAATTGATTTTTTATCATATATGCTCGAATCTGAAAGTACCAAGGTAATTCAGCGGGAGACAGACTTTTCAACAAACACCAATATGAAAAGAAATTGAATTTAGCCCTTACGTCTTGCCATACACAAAAATTAATGAGACATAGATCAAAAGCTAAAATTATAAAACTTCTAGAAGAAAACATAGGAGAAAAATCTCTCTTACTTAGACAGAATTCCCTTATATAGAATACAAAGTATACTAACCATAAAAGAAAAAAATTGTAAATTGGACTTCATCAAAATGTAAATTTCTGTTCTTTAAAGGCATTGTTAATAAAAAGGCAAACCCAAATAGTCACAACACAATATTCTGATGAAAGACTTATAGCTAGAATATATAAGGAACTCTTTCCATTCAATAAGACAAATAATCCAATTTTTAAAAATAGCTAAATAGATACTTTACAAAAGATATGCGACTAGCTGAAAAAGGTAGCACACTTGTCATCCCAGCACTCTGGGAGGCTGAAGCAAGAGGATCACAAGTTCATGCCCAGCCTGGGAAGCTTAGCAACTTATCAAGATGCTGTCTCCAACAAAGCAAAACAAAAATTAGAAAGGGCTGGGGATGTAGTTCAATATGAATGCCCTGGGTTCAATCTACCACAAAAACAAAGCTAAGATATGCAAATAGCCAAAAAGCACATATGCCTGGCATTACTTGTCACTAGAGAAATACAACTAAAAATGGGAGTAAGACACTAGCATGCACATGCCAGAATGGCTAAGCTTGAAGTGTGGACAAGGATATGGAGGAAATGGAATTTTCATAGCAGCTAGTAAGGACGTAGAAATAAGCTTTGAAAATAGGTTGGCTGTTGTTCATAGTTAAGCATATATTTATCCCACAGCAATGAAAACATATGTCTACTTGCACGAATGTTCATACTAGTTTTATCCACAATCTCCCCTAATTGGAAATAATCCAATGTCAATCAACTAGTGACTGTGGAGACAAACCATGCTATATCCATACCCTGGGTTACTACTCCACACTCTCCAGAAGCAAACCACTGATAACACATGAGTGAATCTCAGACACACACACTAGGCTGAGTAAGGGAAGCTGATACAAAGTACTACCCCCAGATGATGTCACTTATATGAAACTTTTGAAAGGGCAAATCCAGTCTATGTGACAGAAAGTAGATCAGCGTTGACTGGGTCTGGGTCAAAGGCATTGACAGGGTAGATGTGTCAGCTTTCCAGCACTACAACAAATACCCAAGGTAATCAGCGTATAAAGAGCAAAGGTTCATGGTTTTGGAAGTCCCAGTCCATGGCGGATTGGCCCTGTTGCTTTGGGACTGTTGTGAAACTACACATCATGGCAGGAATACCTGGTAAAGCAAAAGCACCCATCCATGGTTGGGAAGTAAAAGAGAGAAAGAAAATGGGGTCCCCAGTCCCCTTTGAGGGTAGGAGGCTTCCAGGGACCTAAAAGCCTCACTTTTTGACCTGCTCCATTTCCGACTTGGGCCGGTTCACCCCTCCTTAGGCAACCTGGTGGTCCCCCGCTCCCAGGAGGGCACCATATTGATGCCGAACTTAGTGCAGACACCCAATCGGCATAGAGCACTGCAGCCCAGAACTCCTGAACTCAAGTGATCCTCCCACCTCAGCCTCCAGAGTGGCTTGGATTACAAGCGCTCCACCAAGCCCGGCAAAGCCTCACTTCTTAAAGGGTCTGCCACATCCCAATAGCACTGCAGTGCAAATCAAGCTTTAACACGTGGGCTTTTGAGGGACATCCAGATCCAGACTACAGCAGTGGGTCACGAGGGACCTTTTGGGCTGTTACTGGGTAGGTTGGTGCAGAGAAGGCTAAGTGGAGCCTGACACATATGGCGGTCGGTTTTCAAATTGGCACAGAAAGTGAACCCTACAAAGACAAAAATCATCTTTGGAAATCCTTAATGGAGCTGCCACATTGGAAACCAACTGTCTATAACGTCTCTTACCACCTCTCACACAGCCAGCTCCCCCTGCCACTGATACCCCTGGCCCCATGGATCTGACTGTAGTCTCTTCTTTTAAATGCCAGACAGCTGAGGCCTTGTGAGCCACGTGTGTGCATGCAAGTGAGATAGAAGAAGCATCTGACTCTCCTGCTCTTCCCAGGCCAGTGGAAGGGGGCGTGGCTTAGTCAGCATCTGTTGTGCCCCTCTTCCTTGATCTCCTTAACTTCCATCACCCCCAACCCAGTGGACGGGGACAACTCGCCTCGGTGTCCTCCCTGGTTATTTAGCAGCCACTCTCCCCAGACTTCTCTGATATGAGTGAAGCTTCACTGTCAGCTGCAGTGACCCTCTCTCCCTCCCTCCCACACTACAGACACTGCTGCCACACTTTAAAGAAAGGGAAGGGGGTACCCTGACATGGCTAAGATTAATATGGAGGAGATCTTGGCCCATTATTAACATCTCCAATCTACTCAAACCCCAATTAGCTGTGAAGAACACTGCTATCTTTCCCAAAGACTCCCTGGCTTCAGCCCCATCACTTTTTTTTCAGAGATGTGACTGACAGCTGTCAATCAAACAGCTGGTGTTACTTGGATTTCCTCACCGAATCTCTACCGTTACAGCTGCAGCTGTCCTAGCACTCCAGCACCCACTTGGACCAATCACAGGCCCATACATAGATCAATCAGCAGGCACAAATTTGAACCAATCATAGGCCTGTATTTGGACCAATTATGAACCTGCACCTGCTATATAAGCAACACTAGTCACATACTTCTTGGGTTAGTCTAGGTGTACTCCTTCCAGTGTACTGATGCCCTCTGCGTAGCAGCACAGCCTCAGTTAAAATAAAAACTTGCTTTGGTGGTCTTATAAACCTGCTCCTGATTCATTTCTTGGATAGCCTTGGCTCTTAGGTCCTGTAAGTCAACTCAAAATTCTTAGTAGTATGGACAAAGCAGTGTTCTCAAAAGAAAGAGTAGTAGACACTATGGCTGCTAGCCCTAAAACACTCCAGAGACCAGTAGCCAGTGAAGATTAACAGCAGAGGCCAGCACCCAGGTAGCAAACCTACAGTGTCTGGCACAAGCCAACAGCAGCAGTAACCAGCAGCCAGTTGTGTCACCTGTCAGCATCTGGATTTATCTAGTGTCATTTGGTAACATCAGGACTGATAGAAGAGCAGCACTTTCTCGATTCATGATTTCCCTCTGAATGGAGCAAAAGAACCCTCAACTATTGGCAAACCAAGCATACATGCCTTTGAACACAAGATTCACACTCAGCCTGAGAAAACAGCACACAGAACCTGATCCACCAGGAAGAAGTACAGACTCAGGGGTCCTGTCTCATTGGCCAGGAGGAATTAAGGATGGCACCATTCACAGCACTGAGCAGGTTCCAAGACTCTCTTATTTTATCCTCTCACTCTTGCTCTGCAAGACCTTTTAGTTGACTGTGAATAACAATGTAGAATGGATCCTCCCCTGTACTCAGCAAGGAAGGAAGACCTAGCAATGCAGAAATGAAGAGAAGTCATCATCCCTGCCCTGAGTATGCTCAGAGCCAGGAGGTGAGGCAGATGAGGAAATATCTGTAATCCAGGGCTAAGTGCTGAGAAGGGCAGACACAGAAAGCTCAGGATGATCAGAGGGGTGAGTGTGTGTGTGTGTGTGTGTGTGTGTGTGTGTGTGTGTGTGTGTGTTGGGAGAACTGGAAAGATTGGTCATGAAACATGCATGGAAATTGAAAGGGCTGAGCCACTCTTGAAGAATAACAAGGTGGGAGTCATCTGTCAACACTCAGAGTGACGCTGCAGTATAGGAAAGTACAGCTACAGTAAGGTGCGAGATTGAACACACAGTCCAGTGAACACAATCCAGAAGCAGAGCCAGGAGTCGTGGGCATTGGATTTACCACAAATGCAATGTGGCGGTGGGATGAAGAGTGTGTTAAGGAATGGTGCTGGATCTACCGCCCATCCTTATGAACCATGATCCCTATCACACACCATAAAACAGAACAAAACGAAAACCTCCCTGTAGATTGCAAACCTAAATGTGAAGTGACTTTAAAGCTTTCAAAAGATATTATGAGCCTGGCAGAAAGGGATTTCTTTGCAAAGCACCGAGCCTGAGCGTACAGGAAAAATTACATACATTTATTACCTTCAATTTTTAAATGTCTGATCACCCAAAAATGTAACCAAGGGAATGGAAAGGAAAACTTCAGGATAGGAGAAGATATTTGCTGACAAAGAACTCATACGCAGAATAAATTCTAACAATCAATAAGAAACAAAAAGACGAAAGAGTCAAAATCACAATCCTCCTGCCTCAGCCTCCCCAGTGCTAGAATTACAGGTGTGTGTTGTTATAGCTGGCTCAAATTTGGCCATAGCACAAAGTGGCGAGGCTGTGGAGCAATGAGGACTCTCATTCACTGGGAAAGAATGTAAACTGGTACAAACACCTTGGAGAAATCGCTTGGTGTTACTTATTACATTTGATGAAATGTGGAGCCTCTACCCCATATGTCTACTTTTAGACATGTACAGTAACACTGGAACCCACATGCATCCCAGGAGACAAAAAAAAGAGAATTCACAGGGCCGCAGCTAAATGCCCCGGCAACAGGCTGGATGAACGCACGATGTCATGTGACAGAATCCTATATTACAAAGGAAAGTAGCAAGCTGCAGCCGCAGGGCCCACACACGTGAGCCTCACAAGCAGTGAGCAGTGGCATCTGAACACAGAACAGTGTGTGCGGTGTGGCTCTGTGCACACCAATTCCCAAAATGGGGCAAAATCAAACCCTGTGGCTTGGAAATGCTCTGTCAATAGCAAATCTATATAAGAAAGCAAGAAAAGGATCAAAGGTCAGGGCTAGGGCTCACCCTGGTGGGCAGGGAAAGGCTCGCTGGGAGTTCCAGGCACTGGGAATGCTCACCTCTTGACCCCGGGGAAGGCTAAGTGGGTGTTAGCTTTAAAATTGTCTGTTAAACAATACGCATAGTTTGTGCCCTTTTCTCTGTTTATAAAACATTTCAAATTAAAAATATCACAAAGTAAAACAAGAAAGAATGTGCGGAGAGACCTATAGTTAAGAGGGGAAGTTTCTGTGTCCGGAGAACCAAGTTGCGGAGGATGCGAGGGGACCCCTGCAGGCCCTGAGTCCTGTGCACTGGCCCGAGACGTCCAGAGCAACCCCGAGTGCCCTGCTCCGGGGCGTTTACAGTCCAAGACAGGAAAGCAGGCCTCAAATAAGAGCACTGTAAACACCCCAATTACAGACCACAATAATGTCTTTGCAGGGAGAGTCTGGGGCCTCCCACTTTGCACAAGACAGGCGTGTCTCAGCCTCCCAGATCTATTTAGGGACTTTTTAAAATTGGTGAGAGGGAGGGGACCCCCCCACACACACACACACAGCTGCTAGAGGGTCACAGGATCGTGTGCAGATAAGCATGAGGAAAGAAGTTTGGACAGGTGGGAAGGAATATTTTATCTGGGTTTTGGAGAATGGATAGAAGTTCACCAGGCAGAAATTATAAAATCTTTGAGGACACAGAATTCTGCTTCTTACTCACTTAGTACACAGTTATACCAAGTAAATGCGTGCTGATTTCTCCTAGAAAGTAAAAAGCCAGAGAATGAAAGAAGGTAGAGGTTGTAAAATGGAGGCCTCTCGCCTTGACTTCAGAGAATGGAGGTCTGGGGGATGGGACACTTTCCTTCCTGTCCTGGCTCCACCTCATCTGCCAGCAGCTTCCTGGGCCACGGACAGAGGGGGAGGCAGCCTGAGGGTGGAACTCAGTGGACGGCAGCCCACCCCCCCCCCCCCGCCCCACGCA
>NW_022900948.1:29806055-29874363 GCF_012274545.1 Fukomys damarensis | reverse complement strand
CTGCCAAAGCGGCCCCACCCTCCACCACCACAAACCTGGTTTCCACCGCCTTGACCACACCCCCAGCCCCAAGCCCAGGATCCCGTGAGGGTGACAGCAGCAGGCCCAGGGACGCTGGAGCCAGACGCAATCAGAGTGGGCAGCCGCGGCTGCGGCGACTTCGGAATCTGGTTGTTAGTGGGCGGCTGAGGGAGCCGCGCTGTCTTCCCTGTGTTTATTTGGCTCCATTGAGGGGCTGGAAACTTGATCTCCGTGGGGATCGGGCTCTGGGTAGCCCTCGCCTGGAGCCCTGGCCGCTCAGAGCTGCTCACAGACTATCCTGCCATCTGGGGAAACTGAGGCCAGGGAGCAAGAGGAGAGGGATTTGCACAATCATAAACAGAATAAGCCAGCTGCCCTGTAGGGGGCGCTTCTTACACTCCAAGCACTGGGCCACTTGCTTTACATCAAATGTCCCTGGAAGGAAAGTAATAGGATTTTTATTTAACAGCCTGGGAAATGGGCTTAGAGAGGGCACGGAATTTGCTCAGCACCACACAGAGCTGGAGCTGCTTTGGAGTTCAGATGTGCCTGATTCTAAATCCAGTGTCCCTAACCACTTTGCAATCTGGCCACCAGAATATCTCTATCCACTCTGAACCTCCCCTCCACAGCTGGCCAGGGGACATCTGACCTTGCCTGGCCTGACCACCCTCCACAGACAGGATGGAGGGTGCTCTGAGCCCCTTCCTCTAGCCCTGAGCCCTGCCTGTCTCTGAGTCCAGCAGCAGAACTGGCGTCTCTGAGTGGGCCCAAGACTGTGAGGACCAGGTAGGTCTCTAGCCTCTTGTCCCAGGATCCCCTCCACCCACCCACCGTGCAGCACAGTTGGCACAGAGATGGGACAAGAAAGGCCTCCAGCGTGGGCACCTTCCATGGCCACCTGTGCCACAGTGGAAAAGTCAAGCTCACCACTGACAGCTATGTGGTCCCAGGCAAGTGACACGACCTCTCTGAGCCTCTTTCCACAAAACAAGGTATTGAATCCCGTTTCCATCCTTCATCCCATGATGCTGTGCGTGCGAAGGGCTCGGGAGCCAACATTTGCTCCATAAACATTTTGTCCTGGATTTGAACTTTGACCTTTGTCTTGTTTTGTTTTTGGCTTTTGACTTTCATTCTCAGATTCTGTCTTCCAGCAATGTGCTACCACTTTCTGGGGAGCAGAAACCTGTACCCACTGCCAAGATGCCCCATGTGGTACTGGGAACTTGGCCAAAAGGCTAACCAGCAAACCCGATGTCCCTGCTCTCGCTCTGAGCAGCCCTGAGCCTCCACAAAGCTGTTTACAGCTTCGGGTCAGGTCCCTCTCAGAGCCAGGGGATCCAGTGATTGCTTTATCTTTGAACCAAGTGTCTAATCCCACTCCTTGTATCCCAGCCGGCTTTTCCACACTGGGTGGAGGGACTGAGTGGTTGTCCCTTTCCTCCAGTGGCTCCCAGGCCTGGAGAGGAAGTGAGCGCCCACCCCCAGCCCAGGAGCCTCCCAACCACCTTTCCTCCCGGAAACCAAGACGTCACCCCACACTGCTTTCCTTTCCTTTTCTTTTCTTTTTTTTTTTTTTTGATGTAATAACACTTTGTTCCCCACCGGGCCTTTTAGGGGAATGCTCAGACCCCTCCCAGCCTGGGGAATTCCCAGGAATCAGGGTCAGACTTCCAAGACCCTCCCCGCAGCCAGTCCTGCGGAGGAAGGAGTGGAGCCGAGCCCCTCAGTGGGCAGATGGAGGAAGAGGTCACCAGGGAGATGGTGGCACATTCCTGACTCATCGTCCTCCCTTGCCCACCTAGGGCTCTACTCCATTCCTGACGTAGGGTCCTTTCTGGCTGGTACCAGAGAGCAGAAAGGTTGGGCTTTTGGTCTAAAGAGTGTCAGGTCTGATGGTCACCAGGACTCCAGCCCTGCCCTGCCACCTTCTTCCTGGTCATAATCTGGACCTGAAGTACAGACTCTTCTTACAGAGCAGCCTCAACAGCAGGGCTTTGAAGAACAAAAGCGGTGTCAATTCGGCGCGTGTATACACACACACACACACACACACACACACACACAGCATACACACACGCACACGCAGCACACATGTCCCTGTGTGTTAAGGGCACAGTGGAGGCTACTTGTGTCCGTGAGCTTTCTTAGCACTTCCCGGTCCTCAAACTCTGAGACCCAGGCCTGGACCCAAACCATAATCCCCACACACTCCCTGAAGCCTAAAGCTGACCCCTAATGGGAGGAACCATCTATGGTGCTGCCCAGAGCAGAAGTCCTGGTCCAGGTTCCCTAGTGACGGGAAGCTCATGACCTCCCCAGGCCTCCCACTGCAGGGCAAGAGCGGCAGAGAGAGCTGGAGAGGTCAGAGATCTGAGTCCAAACCCTGGCCCCAGGCCTTTTAGCCCTAAGTGAGCCTCCTCCTCGCTCCTCTGAGCCTGTTTCCCCTCCTGTGTGATGAGATTAAAATGTTTGTCTTAAGAAACTGGGGTGAGAATTAGATGAAAATATATGCAAACCCCAAGTGGCAGCTGCCACCTCCCTGCCCCCATGGAGAATAGTGATTGTTACTGTGTCTGATCTCCACCGAGGTACACGTGCATGCCTGGGGCTGGACTTGGGGCCTGATACTATTAGTCTTCACCATGGCCTTGAAGGGAAATGCTGGAGTTTGCCTCATTTTGTAGTTGTTGTTGTTATTCTTTTTTGAGACAAGGTCTTGCTATGTAGCCCAGGCTGTCCTTGAGCTCACAGCGATCCTCCTGCCTCAGCATCCTGATTGCTGGGAGTATAGCCACCTGCCACTATGCCTGGCTTACCCGTTTCACAGGTGAGGAAGCTGACATTTAGCGAAGTCTATTTAACTTGCCAACGCCACACAGGCAGATAGGACCCAGGTGCCCTGAACTGGAAAGCTACTGGTTTAATCGCTGCAGACATGGTAGAGCTCAGGAATATTGGCCACTGGTGCCATTTCATAGTATTATTATTATCATTATGTGTGCGTGTGTGTGTGTGTGTGTGTGTGTGTGTGTGTGTGTGTGTTACTGGCTATTGAATCCAGGGTCTTTGCTACATCTCCAGCCCATTTTGAGACAGGGTCTTGCTAGGTTGCTAAATTGTCCAGGCTGGGCTCAAATTTTCAGCCTGCCTGCCTCAGCTTTCCAGAATGCTGGAATTACAGGTGTGTGCCACCACAGTGATCACCTTGCTTCTTCTCTCCCTCTCTCTCCCTCCCTCCCTCTCCCTTTCTTTCTTTTCCCCTCTTTCTTTCATGGGATATATATATATATATACATATATATTATATATAATATTATATATTATATAGGGATATATAAGCCAGGGCCTTTCATGGGGTAAGCAAGTGCCGCACCCCTGAGCTACACCCTAGTCGGTCACCCTGTTTCTAAGCCTCCTTTTCTCCCCAAGCCCACATCTCTTAGAACTTTTCCCTGCTCCCTGAACCTCCACGGCACCGCCTTCCAGGGCCCAGGCCCCAGCCCCTGGCCTCCTCTCTCCCTCCCAGCTCCTCTGTTGGGCCCAGAACGCCTGCTCCCCACAGCCCGCCCTCCCAATCCCGGTCAGACCCCATCCAGGCCCCCACGGGACAGTCCCCTCTCCACGCAGCCAGCCTTTGAAGGCTTCATGGAGCGTCCTCGGCCTGTGCCTTGGACTTGCTCATGTGATGACAGCTACATTAGCAAAAGAAGATGCTTCCTCACACTGAACAATGAGCTCTTTCCCAGCAGCACTCCTCAACTATCAGAAGTCACAGGCCTCAGAAACGATCTTGCCCAGCATTTCTCAGGGAGGAAGCACTGGTTCTGGTGGGCGGCACCATCCTGGGCATCACAGGATCCCTTGCAGGTGCTCAAGGCCAGCAGCACCCTGACTTCACCATTGTCACAACCAAAAGTGCCTCCCGTTACCAAAGTCTCCCCATCTCTCCTACACACACACTCATGCACAGACCATGAACACACACACACACACACACACACACACACACAATTCTCTTTGTACATATGAACTCACAAGGCCCAGAGAGGCAAAGAGCTGTCTCTGAGGTCACACAGCAAGTGAGGTTGAAACTGACTGGCGGTCAGGGCAGAGCTCCTCTCCTAGTGTGCAAGATGGAGCTGTCCTGCTGAGAGGCTGGGAGCTGGAGACAAGGGCCCTGCCATGTGTCCTACTCCAGCTTTTTGCAAACCCAATTCCCCAATCTCCTGCCAAGGACTCCCGGAGCCAGGAGGATTCCAGCTGATAAAAACCTCAACCTCTCACATTCTGAGGACTCCGCGGATTCTGCCTCGCTCCCAATAAACCAGAAATGTCGATGTCAAGTGAGGTTAACACAGGGGAGCCTGAGCCGGCCAGACCTTGGCCTTTCACTACTGGGCTCCACTCACCCCACCCCCCAGTTGGGGACCCCTTGGCCTGACCATGGAGGGGCTATGGGGTTCCTGGTGTTACCCACCCAGAGATGGAGGATCCAGGAACAGGAGGGGGATTCAGAGAACCCCAAAGCCCAATGCACAGCAAACATGTGCTTTCCAGACGGGAGGCTCCACCAAGCCCAGCATCTGGGTCTATGCTTAGGGAGGGATGCAGAGGGGAGCAGCTCAGGCAGGAGGGGGTGAGCCTTGCTGTGCCTCCTTCAGTGCGGCCACACCCCTGCCACTTCTGTGGGTGAGGTCAAGAGGACCCTGGAAGGTAACCATCTCCAGATAGGGGACACTCCTGCCCCTCACTAGCTCTGTGACCAAAGACATGCATGCGTTCTAACCACTCAGGTCTGCAGCTTCTCTTTCTGGATCATCAGGAGGGTAGAGCCAACCTCTAGGGTTCTTTTCTGAGCCTAAACAAAGCAAATCCTGGATGGGGGTAACCCAGTTCCCAGCTCTTGTTCAGTGTAGAAATAAAGCTATGAAGGCAGGCACAGTGGCCCACACCTGTAACCCCAGCACTCTGGGAAGCTGAGGCAGGAGGATCACAAGTGCAAGACCAACCTAAATTGTTAGCCTAATGCAACAACTTAGTGAGACTCTATGGCAGACAAACAAACAAACAAAAAGGAGTGCTAGGGATGTAGCTCAGTGCAAAGGCCCTAGGTTCAATCCCCAGTACTGGAAAAAGACAAAGCTATAGGAACAGCAAGTAGAACAGGCTGGACTGGTGATATAATAAAAAAAATGACTTTATTTCTGTGTCTCGCCATCTCTTTAATATGTAGTCAGTGAGTGAATTGGGCAGGGGATGAATTTTTTTTTTAATGTCTTGGTAGTGTCTAAGTTAAACAATCCGAGGCAGCACGAGAAAGCCCAGACCCACGCAGATTTTCTGGTGCAGGTGGCTTCTGTTGCCATCCCCAGACCCCATCCTTGGAGCTGAAGTTTTAGCCCAGCTCCAGCCTGAGCAGCAGGGGAGGGAGGGATGAAGGAGACAGGGGAACCCCCATTTCCCCTACCCCTCATGCGGGAGCAGCCTCGCTCTCAAGTCTGCCACTGCCTGTCGCAGGACAGGTCATGGGGGTGTCTCGGGCTCCTTCCCACAGAGCCTGCACCCCACTCCAGCCTCATGAAGACACCTCCCATCCAGAAGATTCTGTTGGACAGGTATTTCGGGGGGCTGCAGATCAGCTCTCCGGCTCACTTCTGGCCTCAGGAGTCTTGTGCTGGGTGGATCCCTCAGACTTGGCCCTCCTCTCTCTTCTCTGGCCACTTGAGAGACTCCACCAGGCCCAGCATCCAGGTCCCCTGGCTTCAGGAAACATGAGCCACCACTCTTTAGTAGTCTTGTAAGCTCCAGGGGAAGGAGGTGGCTGCCCCATGCCCCTGCCCCCTGAAAGCTGAAGCGCCTTCTCCACTCTGCCCTTTCCCAAGGTTTCCTACTCAAGGCCCAGGGCATTTTCTGCTGCTTCCTCACAGATTCTGGAACTGAGACCCATTGTCTGCTGGTACCCATTGTCCAAACCTGCGTGAAAGTGTCACCTCAGCAACCCTCACCTCCAAGTGGCCGGCAGGGCAGGGAAGGGGACAGCTCATGAGGGTTGGCTTTATCACAAGGAAAGCACGTTTTAGGCAGCAAGGGATAGGATTTTAAAATCAATTCTCTTTCTTTCTTCCTTCATCCCTCATTTGCTCGCTCCCTCCCTCCCTCCCTCCCTCCCTCCTTCCTTCCCTCCCTTCCTTCCTTCCTTTTTTTCTGCTCTGAGCATTGAACCCAGGCCTTGAGCATATTAAGCATGCATTCTACCACTGAGCTACAACCCCAGTCCCTAAATCCTGTTTTGCTGTGTTTTGAGAAAAGATCCCGTCCCATAGTTCTGGCTGGCTTCAAACTCACGATGACCTTCTTGTCTCGGCCCCCAGAGTTCTGGGATTACAGGTATGCACCACTGCTTCTGGCTACCTAAATACTGTTTTAAATCAATGAAGTATTATACAATCACTGTAGAAATATTTTAAATGCATAAAGGAAAAATAGAGAAAATGGCCTATAATTCCACCCCCAATGGCTAATGCTGTAAATATTTAAAGTCTTGTTTCTTGTCCATGTATATGGCAGGATAATTTATCAAGATCATTTGTGTTTTCGTTCCCCACCCCATCGGATTACTTCTACTGCCCGCTTCTCTATAACAGGATGAAGATGTAATTTGCATAACATAAAAGTCCCCATTTTTAAAGTGTACGGTTCAGTGGCTCTTAAAATATTCACTAGGATGTTGTGTAAATACTGTGGCTGTCTAATTCCAGAACATTCCTATCCTTCTCAAAAGAGCCCTTGTAGAGGTTGAGCTCCAATTCTGAATGTAAGGACTGTCCATGCTGTAGCATGAACTGACGCTTCACCCTGTCTTACGGCTGAATACTCCACTGCGCAGACACAACACACCTTGTCTACCCGTTCATTGGCTGACCGACGTTTGGGTTGTTTGTGCTTGTTACAAATTCTGTAGAACACTGCTATGAACATCCATGTCTAAGTTTTTGTGAGGACATGTTTTCACTTCTCCTGGACTCGTACCTAGGGTGGAATTGCTGGGTCGATGCTAATTCTGTGGTTAGCATTTTAAGGCGCTGCCAGACCGTTTTCCATGTGGCTACAGAATGTTGCACTCCCACCAGCGTTGCGTGAAGATTCCAGTTCCTCCTCATCCTCACCAACACTGGTTAGTTTCCCTCCCTCTTCTTTTTAAAAAAAATTATAGTCATCTTTGTGAGTGTGAAGTGGTATCTCATTGTGGTTTCGATTTGGATTTCCTTAATAAATAATGCTGTTGAGCAGCAATATGGTTTTAAATTGACAAGCAAATTCCATTGTACATTACTATAATGTATGGTAATAGGCTATTATCAGATATGCAAATTCTTTCTATTTCTCCAATTCACTGTGCTGTTTTTAAAGAAATGGGTTCTCATTTGAGCATAGTGGTGCATACCTGTAATCCTAGAACTCTGGGAGGCTGAGTCAGGGGATCACAAATTCAAATACAGCCTGGACAACTTAGTAACTCAGCCAGACCCTGCCTCAAAATTAAAACAAAACAAAACAAATTAAAAAAAAAACAGAGAATATAGCTCAGTGTGAAAGCCCTAGGTTTAATTCCCAGTACTGGAGAGAGAGAGAGCGAGAGAGAGAGAGAGAGGGAGGGAGAGAGATACTAACTATGCTGGCAAGGCTGGCCTAGAATTACTAGGCCTAAGGGATCCTCCTGTCTCAGCCTCCCAAATTGCTGGAATGACATGCACAAACCATTGCACCCAGCTTAATTCACTCTTACATGTAAAGCTTTGTATAGTGCAATCATTTCTGATTCAACAAGTCATTCACTCACTCACTCAGTCATTCCTTGTTCCATTTAATAGCTACCACCCTGGCCAGGCCCACCATAGGTGCTGTTGTGCAGCTCTAAAAAAAATAAAAGCAGATTGAATCCTGGCCTCCTAGAGCATGAAATCTGATGACGTATTAAATAATCACACAGGTTAGGAGTGACATCAGAAAGCCTTGTGAGTATTTGTAAGGAAATACACAGTGCATACATAGGGATGGAGGGAGTTGTGGAAACCCCCAAATTCATGGCCCCTCATATGCAAAAGTCAAGCGGGCATCTGAAGTAGGGGCAGTGAATCCTCAGCCTGTGCGGTCTGCACTACCCCTGGGAGCTGCTTCAGACTTGGGTCAGGTTGTGGGTCTCCACCTGGTTTTGGAGAATCCAAGACCGGGTGTAGGAGCCATTTAACTACGGCCTGTACTGGAGTGGGGTGGGTGGGGGCTTCCCAACCTATCAAATCCTCCCTTTGGGCGACACAGCTGTGCACTGAGAAGCTGGGAGTGAGAGCTGAAACTGAGTGCTACATGCAAGGAAGCAAAGAGAAACTCTGGGGCTTTGGAAGCTGTGAGCAGACAGGAAACCGGACCAGAGGCCACAGGAAGCAGAAAGCAAGAGCCAGACAGTGGGGAGGACGTAGCCGGCCACAGCAGCAGGTAAGGCAGGGCCAGGCAGAGTGGGGCCGAGCTCTAGAGAAGGGCTGGAGAGGACAGGTTCCCTCTCCTGTCCTCCACAGAGCTTGGCAGACACCCTGGCTCCGCTGCTTGGAGCTTCTGTTTTCCTCATTTCCTCTCGTACCTCGCTCACTGGAAGTGGTCTCTGTGCCTCATATAAGTTTCATGTTCCAGGCTTGTGGACCCAGCCTGGCTCAAGAATCCCCAGCCTCATTTTGCAGAAAGATCCTGTGAATGGGAGGAAGCGCTATGGATGGTCACGGAATCCAGGACAGAGACGTCCAGCTCCACGGCTCAGGCCCAGGGCTGAGAAGCCCGGATCTGACTCTGAGTCACTGTACAACCCAAGCAAATGCGGTGCCCTCTCTGGGCTTGTTTCCCTACCTACAAAAGTAGGTAAGTTCCACATCCCATCTTAGTGTGAATATTTGGGGAATCTGTGATATGAGAGGCAAAAATGATCTTTTTAAACAAAGCCAGAAATGTAAGTAGGCCAATAAATGTCATTTGTTTGAAAATTGCAACATCAAACATTTGAGAAAACCAATACAGTTCTTTTTTAAAATGAAATAAAAAGAAACTTCATGCAATCCGGAGATTTGAAATTGAGGGGGTCTGGCAGTGACAATCAGGTTGAGTCCCCTACAGGCCTCCAGGGTCACCAGCCATCGTCTTCTTCCCTCTTGGGAGGAGGAACCTGATTAGTCCACAGTCCACAGTGAGTCAGGGCCCCCAACACCATTGCCCCTTGGCTTCTGCGGTTCGGGTCATGCTGGTCTGTCTGCTGCCCTTGGGCCTAATCCTCCACCATGCCATCCATGGGGCAGCTCCAGCCTGTGTCCCCAGCTCTGGTTCTGCCACCCTCAAGAGCTGCCTTCCATTTCCCAACTCTGATGGTCACGCCATGTGCCTGAGGGAGAGAGAAAAGATACTGGGCCGCCACCCAATCCCACCAAATCACGGCCCTCCCTGGGGTCACCATGACAGCAGTGGGAGGGGAAGGAGACTTTCGGAGGGAACACAGACCCAGAGCCCAAACTTAACTCATGTTCCCTGGCTGTGAACCCTGGAAATATCTATTTCTTCCAATATAAGGAGGTGTTTTAACTCCCATCTCACTAAGCTGTGGGGAGGCGAGTGACTGGCCACTGGATCTTTACTTGTTGAGGGAGGACCCATCCAGTGCCCACCCCGTGGTCCCTTCCACACCCCCCTACCCTGAGTATAGGAGGGGTGCTGAGGCACGTAGCGGAGAGCCAGGGGCTGGGTTTTAATGTGAACATCAGCTCTGGGTGCCCACAAGGCCTCTCTGGCTCCATTTATGAGCACCGTAGTTTTAGCCCAGGACTAGGTGCCTGTGGTCTGAGTCGGGGTGGCAGGGCCATTTATCACGTCTGAGTGATCCTGGACTCACTCTGCCCAGGAAGTGAGCCCACAGGGGCCAGCTGCAGGGTCCTGGAAGAGCAAGACGTTCAGCAGATCAGGAAGCTTCAACCTGCTGACCCCGGAGCAAGTGACGCCCAGCCCCGGGAGAGATAAGGGTATAATCATTACACAGTGATCATTTCCTAGGCCCAGGCACTGTCCACCAACCTGGTAAGTTTCGACTTACTTAACCCTTACTATGAAGTAGACACTAGTGTCATCCCCGCTTCACAGATGAGCAGCAGTTCGTTTCACCTGCTCAGGGGGAGCAGGAGCACTGCACACCAGGCCGTCAAGCGGCAGCTCCAGGATGTGATTTCCTGGCAGCTTTGAATCTGGACATGAGCAGGCAGTCACCTGCTTCCTCAGGTCCCAGACCTGGGCCACTCGCAGCCCACAGAAGTCCTCTGGGATCTCAAAGGCTATTAGTCCCACCTTTTTGGAGGTGAGAAAAGATCCAGACAGAGCTCAAGACTGTGCAGTCATAGGATCCTAACAACCAACCTGGAACTTTTCCCACCGGAAGATTCTGTAGAGCAGGTTCGTCCCGTCACCTGCAGGCCTCCTCTGCCAGTCCCGGGCTTCAGAACTCCACCTGTCCCTGGCTCCCTCTTCAGCTTGCTTCAGAGCAGAACCTGAGCTCTGGAAGCAGATCTGAGCCATCCATGGTCCCGACTTGCCATGTGATTTGGGGCAAGTCACCTTGCTTCTCTGTGAAAAGGACACAGTATCTTCACCAGGCTGTGCTGTGAGTTTAAATTTCCTGGAGTTTCAATAAATGTGGGTTTTCTTATCTGGGGCTCCTTGAACCATTTATTAACCCTCCCCTAGCCATGAGTAATGTTCATGCCATGCCCAGGGTTACACCTAAAACATAAGCTCTAGGGGGAGAGTTGGAGCAATGACGCCTGCCTGCATCTGCCCAGTGCAGATTCTCTGCAGAAGGGAATGTGGCAGAGGAAGCGAAGAGAAGACCTGCACATCCTCTGAGCCAGGAGACAGGAAGGCAGATCAGCCAGGCCGAGCTCAGGGCCGGTATGGTCCTGTCCCGCTGGGCGACCTAGGCAGTCTCTGCTCCGACCCCACCCAGAGCCTTGGTCTCCCAAATGTAGAGAGGGGACGAGGCTCTTTCGTGCTCTTCCTACCCTGATTGTCTGTGACTTGATCAGGGCAGGAGTCCTTCAGAGGCTGGGAATCCTCGTGTCCCCTGCCACCAACCCATTCTCCTCCCCCTTAGGAAGCCCCACCCTGGGCAGCTCCTGTGGTGTCCTCAGTCTCTTGAGTCACTTGGTCTATAAGTGACTTTCCTCAGTTCTGAATCCTGGTTGCAAATTTCCTGGCCAGGAAAGTATTTTGGCCCCAGCGGCATAAGGTGGCCTGTGGGCTGGATCATGTGTCATCGGCTAGGGGTGAAATAGCTTCTCCAAAAGTAGGGTGTGGATGAAGAAGGAGGGAAGGCATCTCTACTTCAGAAACAAAACAAGTCCACCTAGAATGCAAACGAGTTACATGGAAACCTGTACCTACATTTAGTTTTCATTTATCCAAAAAGCTTTCCAAGGCAACTGGCAGTGGGATATTAAAAAGAAAAAAATCCCCCCTTACACCCATCTGGGAAAATAAACATCAGAAGTGAATACCCTTGACTCATCAGAGAATCTTCTTCCTCATCATTTATTAACTCTCACAGTACATGAAATCCTGACTTGTGGAGGTTACTGGTTTTCCACCGGAAGGAGTCATGATGACGTGGTGGCAACTAACTGTAGAGAGCTGTGAGTGGGAAATCTTTAAAAACACGCAAATAAGAGCAAAACAGTGCTTTTAAAAGCAGACACAAGGATTTAGCAGCTTGAGTAACATTCACCACTCCAGCTCGTGACAGTTTGGGAGTCCCTAACTCTTCAGGACGTACGATAGTTGGCAGACACATAACAACCCTGGGACATGAGGGAAGAGTCACTTGAGATGATGGTATCGATGATAGCACATTGGGAAAGGTTTCCGTTTTCCTTCTAAGTTCTGAACAGCAGAGCTAAGGCCTCATCTGGAAAAACACATTCTTGGGGACTCATACACTATAAATGATGTATGACTGTGCAAGGGTTTATAAGCCACTCCAACAAAAATAATAAATGGCACAATTTTGAAACCAAACTCTGAAGCTAGCAACTAAAATTTCTCCATTGGAAGAATGAAGTGCCTTAACAGTGACTTCAATTGGACTGAGGACTGTGGAGACCCTGCCAAAAGCAGACAATTCTACCATCTCCCTGAGGCGAGACCCTCACACTCAGTTCCAGGAGGGGGAGGAGATTCTGCTGGACTGCAGAGTGTTCAAACCTAACACCTGGGGCGGGGGGATTCAGGGTCCTCAGGACTGTGGGTCCCAAAAGTCACACACATCAAAATCACTTGAGGCTCATAAAAACTTCCAGAGGCCTGGGAGAAGAAACAGAAGTTTATGTTAGTATTTTATTTTATTTTATTTTACACAGGGTCTAGTGAAATAGTTGAGGCTGGCTCAAACTCACAGTGATTCTCCTACCTCAGCCTCCTGAATGCTGAGCCACCATGCCTGGCAGGAGTGTATTTTAAATGCATTCTTAAGTAGCTCTGGGGTCCATGGCCCCCCAGTTGAGAATCACTGCTCCCCCCATTTTAGAGATGGTAAAATTGAGGGCTGGAGAAGAGCAGAGCAATGGTTCAGTTGCACTGAGAGTTCAAAGCCCAAGAAGAAGCAGGCTTCTTTTCACCACATTGGCCCTGCCCCCACAGCCCCCTGGGACGAACATTCCAAGGACCCATGTAACAGGAAAGGAAATGTCAGCCGTGCCTATGCTGATGTTGGAGAGCTCATTGTGACTCCAGGATTCCACCAGATGCAGCCCTCAGCCCACAAGCAGCCAAGCTCCATGAGCCCAGTTTTTTCCAGATGGAATTGGGGATGGGATTACAAAACCCAGCATTTATTTTTATTCCCCCAAGAAAATAAATCAGCAGTTTTGCTCCAAGCAAAGTGGTCAGAGGAAGCAGTGTTCTTAGCCAGCAGGAGGGCTGGGACCTTTTCCAGCCCCAAGCCCCTCTGGGCTGCCTTAACATCCTGAAGGTGTCTAACTCGAAGGCAGGCAGGACCGCAGACAAAATGCTCTTTGGGCTTTGGACTCAAGAACTCTCTTCTCTACAGCAGTGGGCAAAAAAGACTTAGGAGGTGGAGGGTGACTGTCTTTCTGGGGACAAATGGAACTTTCCCCATATTCTCTCCTCCCCTCTGATTTCTAAAATTGGCTGAGGGGGATTTAGCTTCGCAGCACCACACTTGCCTCACAAGTGCAAGGTCCTGAGTTGAATCCCTGGTACCAAAAAAATAACAAAATAAAATAAAATTGGGTGGGGTAGAATAAGATTGCTACTAGGTTTAACTGGCATCGAGGTGCTGCACAGAACTCCTCAATGGTAAATGTCAGTAGTGTTGACAGAGAACCCTGAACTGTAGGCCTGCTGTGTCACAGATGTTAGGAATCTGGGTGTGAAGCCAGATTTTACCTCCAAATGCTGCGTGAAATTGGGAAGACTGTACTCTCTCTGGCCTGCACAGTTTTGGGACTCTAGAGTCCACGAAGCCTAAGACAATGGCCCGCCCTATGCTTCAGATGCGGCTGTCACAGGAGAGGGGACTGTCCAGCCCCCTGCCCCCCCCAGATGTAGACAAACAGCTTTCTTGTACCCCTCCCCCAAAGCGCAATATCTGGAACTCCTGCTCCACCAGGAACGGAAAAACCATTATCCGCAGATGACATCACTTTGCAAAAATGCCGGCAGTGGTTGCCAAGCAGAACTCCAGGGAAGGGGAGGGAAGAAAGGGTCGGGAGCATGCCAGCCACCAGCTGCAAAGCATCCAGCACCTCCACGAGTCTCAGGTTCATCCTGTGACCAAACTGCTCTGGACTTCGGTCCACCCAACTCTCGGAGAGGCTGCACCCAGGCCATGTAGGTGGGAGCCCTTCCCACTAGGACAGTCCACCATCGAGTGGGTCTTCAGGTGGAACCTAGGGAGCCTCCATGCTGCAGGTGCCGGGGAGGGGCCAGAGGTGGGGCTGGATGCCTCCTACCGAGCTGGTCCTGCCCCCCCCAACCCCACTGGGAGAGCATCTGCAGAATGCTAGCCAGCAGCCATAAGGGGGGCCTGCTTTAGTGCACAGAGGGCAGTGCCCATTGCTCATCTTGCCACCTGCAGGTTGGAGGCAAAGGGGAGCCAGAAAGATAAGCTCTGGGGAGTAGAGGGGCCCAGGCCGCCCCAGAAGGAATCTTGGAAAGGTCACTTGAAGGCCTGGGCTCCCATTTCTCCTCTGGATAATAAGAGATTTGGTCCAGAGCTTGTGGGGTCTCTTTCAGGGCTATGATTTGGTGGCCCTAGGAGCAGATAAATCCCAACAGCAGTGAGAGTTTCACATGGGCAGAACTCGGAAGAGCAGCTGTCTTAACAGGGTGGGAGTCCCCTTCCCGGCTCTCGTCCCCACTGAGAACAAAATCATCCTTCTTCCCTGCTTTATTCTAAATGGGAGGAGAAGGCAGCAGATCATCCTTGGCTGGAACAGGCAGCATTGCCTAATGGTTAGATCCTGGGGACTGCCGGGCAGCCCCTGTCCCATAGCTCCTGCTCTTCTGGTACTGTAGACCCCTCTCTTGCTCCTTCAGGCCTGAGACGGTTGCAGCTTCCTGCCTTCACTCATCTCTGGTGAGGCACCACCCCTACAGGAGCCTTTAACGCTGCAGCCTCACCTCAGCAAAATGCCCCCTCATTACTTCTCCAGAGATGATTTACAGGCCAGCAAGCATACGAAAAGGGGCTGAACATCACTAATCATTAGAGAAATGCAAATCAAAACCATAGCGAGGTAGCTCTTCATATCCATCAGGATGGCTACCAAAATCCAAAAAAGAACAAGTGTTGGGGAGGATGCAGAGAATTTGGAACCCTGAGTGCCAGGGCACGAGGAGCAGCCACTGTAGAAAACAGTGCGGTGGTTCCTAAAAAAAGTAAAAAATAGAACCACCATGTGACCCCCCAGTCCCACTTCAGGGTGTATCTCCAAAAGAATAAAAAGCAAGGCCTGGGAGTGATGCAAACACTCCTATACCCATAGCAGCCTCGTTTTAGATACTCATGGACAAATGCATGGATGGATAGTTTATTATTCATCCTTAAAAGGGAAGAAAATCATGTCACATGCTACAAAGATGAGCATCAGGGACGTCAGGCTAAGCGGAATAAGCCGGTCACAAAGACATATATGGTGCGATTCCTCTTACATGAAGTACCTGGAATGATCAAAGTCAAGGACAGGAAGTAGGATGATGAGTGTCAGGGGCTGAGAGGAGAGGGGTTGAGAGCTGCTAACAGATTTAGTCTCTGTTTTGCAAGATGAGAACGTTCTGGAGACCGGTTGCACAACAGTGTAATTCTACGGAACTGTGTACTTCAAATGGCTCAGATGGGTTTTTAAAACTTTTCAAATTATATATTTTTAGTATGTGCAATTTCCCATCTGTCAATTAAATCTCAATAAAGCTGTTTGTTTGAGGTTGTTTTTAAGGTCCTACATTAAAATTTCTCGAAAAACTCGTGATTCCCAAACACATGCACATCGTAGAATTTTCTGGGAATCTTTTAAAAATTCCCATGCCCAAGCCACACCCAAGGCAGCTAAACCACAACCCCTTGTGGCAGGGCACAGGGACAGGAAGTTTTTGACACCCTCCAGGTGATTCCAATGCGCACACAAATCTGACACCCACGGTATTAAGTCCATGTCCTTCCCAGGCCGTCCATCCAGTCCATGGACAGACATTTCCTGGGCATCCACTGTATGCTGCCACCGGGCCAGGAGACCCCCATGGTGAGCACGACACTGGAGAAGAGCTCAAGGCCGGATGGAGGGGCACGGGTGTGGGAAGGAAGGCCCTGAGGCAGAGCAGTGGGGTGGGCAGACAGAGTCCCCGTCCTTGCTCTGCTCACACCAGCTACAGGTCTTGGGGAAGTCCATTTCCTCTCGATCCTGTTCTGCAAAAATAAGAGATGAACATTTACAGGGCTGCTGCCGCTACTGGATGAATGGAGAGGGAGGAAGGTCCCCTCCCAAGGGGACTCCACTGGCAACTCCTTCCCCTCCACTGGGCCCCAGCACCAGCCTCTCCCTGCAGCACAGCAGTGGAGGAGGCAGTATTCTAGGGACAGAGGTCAACCCCAGATCCACAGATCCACACCAGGGACGCTTCCTCCAAAGCCTGCCAGCCACTGGTGCTCAGGGGACTGTGGTGATCCCTTCCTCCCTCTGGGGTGCCGCTGTCCCATCTTTGCAGCAGGGCAGCAGCCTGGAGGCCTAAGGAATTCCCCAGCAGGAACCCTCCAGGGAAATCAAGGCTCTAGGGTAGATCTGTGTCACGGAAAGTACGGGCCTAAGAAGGACTTGGGAGTCCCGGCCAGGTCAGGACTCCAGCGAGATCTTCCGACTCCCAGCCGCAATGGGACAACCAATCTCCGTCCCAGATATCCTCTACTCAGTCTAGCTTTAGACCAGTCACTCCTCTGCTCAAGAACTTTCCATGGCTCCTTGTCACTCAGACTCCAGGGTCCCTGTCCACCACCACAGCTGATCTCCCAATGTCCCCCAACCTTCGCCTTCCATTTTGCTTACCACATGGTACTATCTCCATCTCTAGGCCTGTGGGTTCTGGTACTTCCCAGAACACTTGCCCTGTCTCCCTCCTTGACGGATGTCCTGCTCCCCGCCTCAGACATGGCCTCTCCCTCTTCTCCACCACCAGGCAACTCTTTCAGGCTCTCTGGGTACCGCCTGCACCCACCTGCCTCCGCGGTGAGATGAGGCGGTAGCGCGAGGAGAGTTCGTCTCCCTCATCACCCAACGTCCTCGCCCAGAGAATTACGGGGAAGAGGGGCTGATGAACTCTGTGTCCAGCGCTCACACCAGAACGAGCAAATAGGGCTGTTGGGTGCCCACTGGGAGCAATTCTAGGCCAGAGGTGCCTGCACCCTGAGCCAGCGCCTGCGGCATGATCAGCCGCCAGCAGCTGTTTTTGTTTTCCTTTCTCCCTGGGCGAAGGCTGTGGGGGCGTTCTGAGCCACAGCTGGTTTTTTATTTCAACAAAGCTCCAAAAAAAAGCCTTGAGCATATTTTTAGAGTGAAAGGGGGGAAAAAGAATATTTTCTTCCCTGACCCAATATGAGGGCTTGCTCCAATTTTCCATTTGCTCCCCCTTCTGGGTGGAGTGCTGGGGAGGTTTCTGGGCAGGAGGATCGTTTGGGACAACAGCATATGAGCTCACAGCCCAGGCAGGCTGAGGTGCCTGGATGCCCTGCATCCCCCCGTCCCCCAAAACAGGCGCACACGTGTGATGTGGAGAGGAACCACGCACTGGGTTAAAGACCGTGCCAGAGCAGAAGGGACTTGGAGCCAGGTGTGGATCAAGCCCAAAGTCCCACCCGAGAAGAGTAACTGAACAGTGGCCCAAAGGGGGTCTCCACAGGCAGCCCAGAGCTATGCAGCATTCACACTGAGTGCCTGAATCCCTCAGACCCAAGCCTGCCTGGGATTGGAATAAAGGATATGCTGCATGTGATTTTTATTTCAATAATGGGAACTGGACCCAGGGCCTTCACACTGAGCTACAGCCCCAGCTCTTTTTAAAATTTCTATGCAAAGTTTCTCTGAGTTGCTAACTTGCCCAGATTAAGCTCAAACCTGCAATTCTCCTGCCTCAATCTCCCAGAGTGCTGGGCTTACAAGCATGCACCACCACTCCTGGCTCTCGATGCGTTGTAGAGTGACCAGTTTTGAACTGTCTGAAGACACTGTGGGCATGAACAAAATACCAAATCATTTCAAGCATCCCGAACTCATAGAGCTTATTTGGAAATACATTTTCTCAATCAGAAAATGCTAAATGCACCAGTGTTCTTCTGGGGTGTGTATGGGTTGTGCTGTGAGTGTGTGTGGAGCACTGCAGCTGTGCTCAAGCTGCAGTGGGAGGTCGGTGCTGGTGTATGTTCGATACGTGCTGTATGTGCTGCCTGCTGTGTGGATTTGATGTGTGCAATGTGGATACCATAAGCAGGAGCCAAGACACATCTGAATAGTGAAAGGGCGCCTGCTTCCCTGAGCACGCTGCACAGTGGCATCTTTTCCAGATCATACACGTGTTGGGTAGAGTGAAGGCAGCAGAAGGGAAAGTGGCATTTTATGAACTTGCCCCCCTATCAGCCCCTACCCCCTCACTTCAGAACACTCCTTGCTCTGATGACACCCAGTCCCAAAATCCCTCAACCAAACCATCTGAGGACAACAGGCTGAAGTGAAGAGAAGCCCAGTTCTCTGCACAGGACAGGACACCTCACGCATCATTGGACCAGCTTGCATCATCCTCTAGTGCCCAAGAGCCAGCCTTCGAGACAGGTGAACTCTGACAGCAACAGAAACCACACAATCCCGGCAGCAACCATGGCAGCCCGCAAAGGTGCCCACAACTGGCTCCCTACCAACATGGCCCATTTGCCTCTCACACTCACCCCTCAAGGGGGTATGGCATCTGTTCATCTTGATATGCAGATGTCGTGGGATTAACCTAGCAGATTAGTAAAGCACACCCCTGGGTGTGTCTGGGTGGTTCAAGGAGCTGCAGCCGTGGGTACCATGCCTTCTCTAACAGTTCCCTGCTTTGCTTCCCAGATGCCGGGGAATTAACTAAGCTTCTACCATGACGTTTCTGCCATGGAGCTGGCCTACCAAGGACTGAACACCAGAAACCATGACCCAAGTTGTACCTGTCCCCCTTTAAGCTGTTATTGTTGGATATCAGGTCTCAGTGATGGGAAAGCTGAGTAATAACAGCCCATTGCCCTGCTTCATTGGAGGAGGGAACAGACTCAAAGGGGAAAAAGAGGGGAAGACAGACTCCTGGCAACCACAAAGGGCCAAGAAGAGTGCCCAGAGTCAGAAAGGTAGCTCCTTGACTTTAGAGGTCAGGCAGGGAAGTAGGTGGCAGCTTGTGGATGTGTAAGGATCTATCTCCACCAAAGGGCACTGCCTCCAATTCTCTGTCTGCAGACACACAGGCCCTGCCCAGGACCAGAGCCAGGAGGTCTCCTGCCCAGCTGTTCCCAGGTGTGTGTCCAGACCAGGCCCCCTACACCCAGGTACTCCCTTCTATCCCCAGGCAGGAGGAGAGAGGATAGTTACAGGCTTACTCTCTACTTCTTGGAAACTGAAGCAGCCCAGCTGGAACCCAGGGGACCTCTGTAGGAAGTAGATTTTTTGGGGTGAAGAAAAAGAAAGAGACTTCAGGCTTTCTCAGCTCTTGGATCTTGGGCTCATCCCCCTCCCTCCTGGCACTTAGCATCCCCCTTTGGAAATGGAAGCATCAGCAGTTCCCTCTCAGATGGCTGGAGAACCACGCATTAGTGTGTGACAGGTTTGGAACGAGCCTGACACGAGGGAGGCACTAGACTGATGTGTGTCCTGTTCTCGTTCCCAGCTGCCCTGGGCCATAAGTAACAAACTGGGCATGTTTGGTCCGAAAGCCCCTCCCCTTTGGGCCCCAGCAGAAGTCGTAGGGAAGAGAGAAACAGCAGTTCTTGGAAAGTCACCACAGAGCCCTTCCAGGAAGAAGCGGGCCTTGTGTCCAGGTGCCGCTTGAAGCCTGTACCAACCTGGGGCTGGAGTGGCTCCCTGCCCTCTCAGCTGCTTCACAGCACTATGGTCCTGTTCCCCGCTGTCTACCCTGGCACTCGGCACTGGAGACTCTTCAGTCACACCAGGTCCTCTCTCCCCTGAGCTACTTCACTTGGCTCTGCCCTGCTCCAAGCCTCCAGGCTCCACGTCAGAAGCATGAAGCCCTCATTCTGTAGCTGAGTGTTCCAGGCCCTTCCAGTGTAGCCAGGGCCCCCGGAACCTTCCTATACCCTTTACCCTGTACCCCACAGGCTAGCCACAGCCAGCTTCCCCATATTCAGCAGCCAACTGCTATCATTACCCACAAGAAGAGCTTACCTCGGTGCTTGGCACTCAGAGAGTTGCTCAGCAAGATGCCACCTACAGTTGGCTGGAAAGCCAGGCTTTTGCCTTCACAGGGTCCCTTGCTTGGAATTCCACTGCCCTCCTCCAACAATCTGTGACTTGTTCTTCAAGATCCACCTTGGTCTTTACCTTTGCCAGGGAGGCTTCCTCGAAGCCCACCCCTCCAGACCAGTGAAGGTGCCTTCTTCCCAGGTGGAGATGCTGAGTGTCCCCAAACCCTCAAGTCATGGCTGCCTTGTCTGGTTGAGATAGCTGGCCTGTTCCCCCGCCACTCCTGGGAGCTGTGGATTTGGGTGATCTTCCTTGCTCATAGCACCTGCTCAGTGACCAAATGGGCTCTGCTCCTGAGATGCCCAAGTCCCACTTTATCTCAGTGGCTTCAGAGAGCAGTTAATTTGGATACAGACTTTGCTGGAGATAGTGGGGAGCAAATTGACATTCAGGATCAGACATAGCAACTCTTAGAAATTTGTCAGCCATCCCTCAGCACAATCTCTCCACAACTAGAGTTGGGGGACTCGACCTCCACGAGAGTTCTAGAAACTCCTCCATTTCTCTTTTCAGAGCTTCTCATCCTTTGCCCTTCATCCTTCTCGGGTTAAAAGGCCAAACTTTGACTGGCTGACTCCTTGGTGGCCGCAGGATTAAATCTCCACCAATGTGCAAAATTTGCTGTTGTCTGCTATTTTAAATGCTCATGGTTATGGTCTAAACACTGTCCTCTAAAATTCATATGTTGAAATCTAGCCTCAAGTCCCTGAGGATGTGGTCATGTTTGGAGATGTGGTCTTTAAAGAGGAGATTAAAGTTAAATGAGGTCATTAGTCTGGGAATGGCTGTCCATTTAGCTCAGTATGACTGGTATCCCTGTGAGAAGAGGATGTTTGGAGGAGACAGGTACAGAGGGAAGGACCCATGGAAACACAGGGAGGAGACAGCCATGTGCATGCCAAGGAGAGTTCAGGAGCACCATTCAACTCTACCACCACTTCGATCTTGGGCATCTGGTCTCCAGAACTAGAGGAAAGCCAGCAGCCCAGGCTGAGGCCCAGGTGAAGGCAACCCCTGCTGATGGCTACAGACATTTTTTGTGTGTCTGATTGTATTGTCCTTGCCTGTCTGTAGGCCAGCCTCCCCTTGAAGATTGAATTCCCTGGTGGTTCTGTGCACATCTGATCTGTTCATTCTTTGGAGCCCAGATCCTACGACCTCTTCAAGAGGATCAGAGAGTATTTCCTGGGTGAATCCTTCCAAGGTGAGCAGAATTGTGCTTCATTGGCTCTCTGAGTTGTCAGATCCTGAAAAGGGGAAGAAGGCCAGACAGCACACATCCTTCTCGTGTTGCACCAAGCACGTGGCCTGTGGTTCTCATCTTCACTGCGTCCAGCCCTGAAAGAAGAGCACCCCTATTTCACGGATGAGTAAACAAACCATATGGAAGGCAAGTGACTTGCCCAACATCATTCATGGTGTCAGAGCCATTAAGAAGGAGAGACTGAAACCTGTTGGTCTCATGGTGGCCAGAGAGGGGTCAGATTCCCTCTTTGGAGGGAATCAGAGGGGCTGGATGTGAAACCCCACTACTCTCTTGTTTGCTATGAGAAAGCAAGTTGTTTCCTGCCCTGCAGCCTCAGCAGCAGCTGCTGCTGCTGCTCATGCACAGTCTCCCAGAGTCACTCAGAGGCCCTGCACCTGGTTCCACAGGAAGTCTAACAAAAAGCTCAGGATAGAGGCACTTCCGGACATGGGGGTGGGTAACGTCTGTCCAGTGCCTCAGAGCACTGCCCTATTCTATCATTCACCTTCCTCCCAGGCCTTACAGGACATAGGACTAAAGAAGGCTCAAAGACTCATTGTTCTCCCTCACCAGGCCAGGCCTGCCAGGAACCAGCAACTAAAAATAGTCCAAGCAGAATTCTGTGTCCAGCTGCTTATCTCCCTGCAGAGGTCAAGAGATATCAGTGCTCTTCCTGGCCACCACTCTGGGCAAAGTCCAGCTTGGCCAACCCCCAGGCCACCCTGACTGAAGAGCCCCATCTTACAGCCACAAAATAGTTAGTGGAAAATTCAAGGCCAGCTGTGATTCCTAAGGGACAGAGCCAGACTTTTAGAGCTGCAGAGGTCAGAGTTCAGGGTTTGGGTCTCAGCTCGGCTCTGGATTAGGAAGAATGACCTGTCTCTCTAACCTTCAAGGCCTCAGCTTGCCTGCAGGTAGCGCCCATGCACACCTTCACTTCCCAACCCTCCCCCAGCACCCTTTTGTAACTACTGGTACTCCCAAGCCCTAGGGAGGAGTTGAAGGCTGGGGAGAACAGAGAGGTGCCCTTTGTTTATTGTGGGTTATGAATGCCAAAGTCAGAAACATATATTTTTAATTGTATACCATTACTAATGAAGTTATTCCAGGTTTGCAAGGTTGGTTTGATATGTGCAAATCAATGTAATCTTTCATTCTAACAGGATAACGCAGAAAAATCATGGTCATATCAACTGATATTAAAAAAAAAAAAGCACTTAACACCCTTCAAGATAAGAACTTTCAGAAATTAGGGCTACTTCTTACATAAATAAATGAGCTTCCTATACACACAAAACAACTTCCTATATAAGTAAAGAGCATCTACAAAACACCCTACAGATAATATCGTACTTATTGGTAAAGACTGAAGCCTATTAAGGCAAGCAAATAAATAAATGGCATTCAGATCAGAAAGGAAAAAAATAAAATTGTCCTTTCTTGTAGGTGACAAGATTGTTAAAAAAAAAAACTCCTGGAACTATTGAATTCAGCAAAATCACAAGCTAAGAACTCTACATGTCCATTGTATTTATTTGCACTAACAATGAACACATAAAAGCTAAAACCAAAAATAGAATATATACAATCATCTTTTGAAAAAATGAAATGGATATAAATCTAATGAATCATGTAAAGGAATTGCATGCTAAAAAGGACAAAATGCTGATGAAAGAAATCAAAGAGGATCTAAATAAATAGCAAGACGCACCACATTCATGGATTTGAATATCCAACATCTTATGCAGTTTGTCATAAGTTGAAATACAGGTTCAATGCAATTAGTATCAAGATCTCAGAAAGATGTTTTATAAATTAGACAAGATTATCCGAAAATGTATACTGAAAAGCAAAAGAACTAGAATTGTTAAAATAATTCTGAAAAGAAAGAAGACTGGGAAAATCACTCGACCTGATTTCAAGACTTATTATATAATACAGTGATCAAGAATGTGTGGCATAGGCAGAAGGATAAAGGTGTAGATCAATGGAACACACTAGAGAAACTTGAAACTGACCAGGACAAATATCACCAGTGGATTTCTGACAGAATGGCAAAAGCAATCCAATGATACCACCACACACCCAGTAGGATGGGTATAATAAAAAGGACATTGTCACAAGTGTTGGTGAAGATGTGGAGAAATTGGAAACCTTACCGCAGTCTTGGTGGAAATGTAGAATGGTTAGTTTAGCAATGTCTCAAAAGGTTAAAAATAGAGTTTGCTTGTGACTCACCAATTACACAGTGACGTATGCACCCAAGAGAACTGAAAACATGTCTACACAAGAAAACTGTACATAAACACTCATAGTAACTTTATTCATAATTGCCAAAACTGGAAACAAATCAAATGCCCATCAATGAATGTATAAATAAAATGTGAGACATTATGTGGCATATAAAATGTAATTATAGGCACTGAAATTTTATTAGGCAATAAAGAGAAACAAGTGATACATACTACACCATGATAATCCTCAACAACAGTATGCTAAGTAAAAGAAGCCAGCTGCAAAAGACCACACATTGTGTGAATCCATTTATGTGAAATGTTCAGAATAGGCAGATCTAGAAACACAAATTAGAGAGTGGTTGCCCAGGGCAGTGAGGGTGGGATAAGAGGAAGGGAATGATTGCTGAAGGGTATGAAGTTCTTTTAGAAGGTGATGAAAATGTTCGAAAATTGATTGTAATGGTAGTTGAATGGCCCTGGGCATATGCTAAAGACTGCTGAATTGTACATTTTAGGTGAATGGTATGGTATGTGGATGTCTCAATGAAGCTGCAGGGGTTTTTTGTTTTTCTGATACTGAGGATCAAACTCAGGACCTTGTACTCACCAGGCAGGTGGGGCACGACTAAGCTAAATCCCCGGCCCCTGGATTTTTGTTTTTGTTTTAAGGTGATTCAGTGGAAGGATAATCGATGAAGGGTGCCATAGTAATTGAATATCCTCATACAAAAAATGAACCACAACCTGAACTTCACAGATTATGCAAGAATTAGCTCCAAATGGATCGCAAATTTCACGGTAAAAGTACAAAACTTTTAGAAGTGAACAAAAGAGTAAAGTTTCAGGTCCTAAGACTTAGTGAAAAGTTTAGATATACTACCAAAAACACGATTCATAAAAGAAGAAAAAAAGATAAACTAGACTTCCTCCAAAGTCAGAGCTTTCACTTTGCCAAAGACAATAGGGGAATGAAATGACAAACTACATTGTTTGGGAAGTTATTAGCAAGTTATGCATCTAACAAAGGAATCATACAGAGATTTCATATACAGCACTCTCAAAACTCGATAGTGAAAAAGCAAACAATCTAACTCGAAAATGGGCAAAAGACACAAAGAGACATTTCACCAGTGAGAACAGAGTGACGGCAAATAAATACATGAAGAGATACAAAAGTGTGAATGAAGACTGATGAGACATTACCATATTTCTACTAGAAAAGCTAAAATAAAGTGTGAGAACTACATTAAATGCTGTCAAGGATTCGGAGCAACACATTTCTTATGGTACTACCCCTCTGGAAAAGTTTGGCAATTTCTTAAAATCTAAGCCTGCACTTACCGTATGACCCAGAAACTGCACTCTTACACATGTGTCCCAGAGAAATGAGAAGTTACATCCACACAAACCTCCACACAACTGTTTAAACTCCTTCCATATGGAATGGCCCCAAACTGGAAACAACCAAGACATACCTCAACAGGGGACTGTTAGATCTCCCTCGCCTTAGGATGGTGCCCACAGGTGATGACGCAAGCCCGTCCTAGTGATGTCACAACTCCCCCAATCCCCAGCCGCTCCATCACCCAATCCCACCCTGGCCCCTACGAGCCCCACCCCACTCCTATCAGAAGCGCTCCCTGTGTCAGCCATGCTGCTCTCTCCTTTGTTCAGAGAAAGCCCGGCAGACCCTCCCCATAACAAAGGCTTGTCATGATCCTGCTCTGGTCCTGGTTTTTGGCTCTTTTTACCTAACAGGGTCTAGTTAAGCAAACGGGTCCATCCATACCATGAAACACTACTCAGCAATAAAAAGGAACTAACTATTGATACACAGCAGCTTGGATGCCTCTCAAAGACCTTATGCTGAATAAAGAAAGACAATCTCCAAGGGGCACTTGCTGCATGAGTCCATTTATGTGACATTCTTGAAATGACAAAATTATATAGGTAGAGTACAAATTAGTGCCTGCCGGAGTCAGAGACGGTAGTGGGGGATGGGTGTGGCTATAAAAAGGATATTGAGGGAGAGCTTTGTGGGCGATGGAATCATTGTGGTAGTGGTTTTACGAACTTGCACATGTAATCAAATGACATCCAACTACACACATCGTACCAAAGGCAGTTTCCAGCTTTTCTATTGTACTGTAATTATAAAAGAAGTACTCATTGAGGGGCACTGGGTGAAGGGTACATGGGACTCTGTACTATCTTGGTCGTTTCCTGTGAATATATAATTATTTCAAATTTAAACCATTTTCATTGCAATGAGACCTTTCCCAGGAAGATGCTAATCCTTGTGCTGGGGAAAGGGTCTCACATAATGGATCTGAGCCCAGCCCTCAGGGAAAGGCCAAGTCCACCCATCTCCACCTGTGCCAGCTGTCTCCAGCTGATGAGTGGAAGTGACTACTGTTCTAAACCAGTGCCTGGCAAATATTAAACACTCATTGTCATCAGTACTGTCACTGCGAACTAAGGGTTTGGGCAGGAGCAGGCCAGACAGTGGGAGCTGTATGTGCAAAGGCCCTGAGTGGGGTGTGGAGGGCAGGACCGGAAATGTGGACCAGAAAACAGACAGACCAAAAGCCCAATGGCTGCTTCCATGTTACCACAACCACTGTGTTAGCTAAGAGCTCTTACGGCCCCTGGTTATAAATGAGGAGACAGGGGCTCCGAGAGGTAAAGAAGCAGTAAAGAAGCATTGAGCCTTCACTCTGGCATTGACTTGAGGTGTCAACCCCAGGTCTGGAAGCCCCCAAAGCCTATGCTCTTAATCACTGCTTTCCAAGTCCCACTGTAAAATCACTTCAGAGGGAGAAGCAAACATCTCTGGAGGTGTCAGTCAGTTGGTTCTAGGAAGGCACCCAATTTTCAGAAGGGGAAAGCGAGGAAAAGGACTTGCCACAAATCAGCAGCAGAACCAGACTGAAGGCTCTTGCCCTTGCTCACCTGCTTCATCTTGTTACAGCTTCCCCTGGAGGCTGCAAAGGGAGCTGCCTGCCCCAGAGGGGCGCTCTGCCCTGAGCTTTGGGTGTGCCTGTGTGAGGTCTGAGCGAGACGGAGTATGGACTTTGCCGCAAGAGCAGAAGCTTGTAAATAACCAGCAAACAGAGGCTCCAGCCTGGCAGAGGGCAGAAGGCCAGTGTCCCAAGTGGCACGCCACACACACCCCAAGCCCGGGGCAAGTGTAAACAGACTGCTCCATCCTTTCACACCCCTCAGTCGTCCAGAGAAGGGGCCACACCATCCTCACACCCTGTATATGGAGCCACACCTAGACCTCAGCCCTTCATGCTCCACAGGTGCTACCCGCCCCTAGGAAGGTCCTCAGACAGGAGGCAAAGCTTGATTCCCCTTGTTTTCCAGGAGGTACCAAGGACCAGAGTGGTGAGTGGCCTCCTCGAAGGTCCAAGGTCACACAGAGGGTTTGGGACAGATGTGAAGGCAGAGCCTAGAACTCTTGGCTCCCAGGCCAGCTCCCTGATGGCACAGGTAGATCTCTGATGAGCCCAAGTAGAACCTCTGGGGCCTGGCTGGGGTGTACCCTCCCTTCCTGGTGGCTTATTCGCAACCACAGGCTCCTCCCCAGCCACAGGCTCCTCCCCCTGCCCCCCACCCATTCGTCATCTCCGTGTGTCCAAAGGGCCAGTGAGGTGGGACTGTTGTTCGCACTTTGTAGCCCACTAGGAACTGAAATTGAACTTGGGACAAGGCTTTCTGCACTTACAGCCCCCCGCCCAGGTTTCTGGGCTGCCTTACCCTCAGGCTGGGGAAGCCTGCATGAGTCGGGCGCCACTCAGGTGCAGCTCAGCCCCTGGGAATCTCTGATGGCTGGAATGATGGCTACCTAAGGCTGCCCGGAAATTGGGAGTGTTGGTTCTGATGCCTACTCAGCCAGCCAAGCTTGTCCACTGTCTCTGAGCCTTAATTTTTCTCTTTTGCAGAATGAACGTAACTTTCCAATCTTCCTCCAGGGGATGCTGTGAGGACTAGCAGAGATCAGGCATGGGACATGCGTGTTGTGTGCCTTGTATGGGTGCAGCTGTTTTCTTGTACCTATTCTCTGGCCCTCCCTCTGCTGTCCCTGGCCCATCTGTATGGAGAGGATCCCATCAACCTCACAGCTGTTCCTCAGTCCCCCACTGCCTCCTCCCACCCAAAGACAGGACATCAGTGGCAGGGGGCCAGGGTACTGGGGGGTCTGGGTGTTCTGTCTCTCCTGCCAGACCCAGCCAGGAAGAGGACCCAGATGTTCCACAGATGTTGCCATTGTAAGCAAAACAGCTGCATACAGCGGCTTCTCTGAGCCCCACCCATGATTGGAGGGCCTGAAAGCTCTTCTGGAGAGGTAGAGAAGGGACAAGGCAGGGTCTTTATGATCTGAGGTTTGTCTGGGTGGAGAGGTGGCTCAGAGAGGCTGTCTGGGAAGATGTCAAATGAAGGATCCAGAGAAGGATAGCAGGCAAAGTGACCAGAGGGTGCAAAGGTGGGGAGGTTAGATGGGAGCTCAGAGGGTTTGGTTATAGTGAATGAAGCAGGTAGGAAGGAGGCCAGAGAAATCGGTCAGTCTATGGCGGTGGTCAGGGAAGGACATCTATAGGGGCTATCACTAACCTGCCCCAGGACCCAACTTGAGATGGAGGGAACTTCGGACACTCCAAGGGACACCTAGGCCCTCTGAGCTTCCTGGGAGATAATGAGCTCCCTGGGAGATAATGAGCTCCCTGTCATAGAAGGATGCAAGGAAGGGACTGGACCAGAATGTCTGCCATGCTAGCGTCCTGGAGGCCATGGCTGCCTCCCGCCAGGCTAGGAGAACACGGTGCTCCCACAGCCTTGGCTCTCTCGTAAGGAGTCTGGCTGCAGCTGAGTCCCCTCCCACTGCCATCCTACTGAGTGACACTGTTGTGCCCTCTTGCCTCTCCACCCTCCCAGCTGACCCCAGCTGCTCCCAGCAGGGCCAAGACTGGGCAGCAGAGTAAGGACGTGCTGTTTTTTACTTTCTTCCTGGAACGGTCTGGCTTTGCCCTCCAGCAAAACTGTCCCTGGAAGCATAAGATCTGTGATCTAAGACTGCAGGCTCCAATCCAGTTGGGCTGGGTTAGAACCCAGGTGTGGGAAGCATAAGAAGAGCTTTGCCACTCGCTGGTGACCCCAAATAATGCTGTCGCTAAGAGCTGCTCACGTTTAAGGAGGACTTGCCCCATGCCAGGCACTGAACTAAACTTGCCACACGCTTGACCTTGGCTCAGCCACGGCTACTCAGGCCTGGGTGCCAGTACACACAACGTAGAGATGAGAAAACAGGCAAAGAGAGGCCATGTGGTCTGTGCGAATGTTCCCAGCTAGTAGTAAGCAGCTGAGCCAGGAACTGAACCCAAGCACCTGACTGACCAAGGCCCAGCCTTCCAACCCCTCACTGAGCTGCTTCCCCTCCCTCCACCTTAAGCTTCTCACCTGTGCAAAGGGGTTGGGGCTTGCATATGAGGACCTCAGGGCACCTGGGATGCCACCCAGAGAAAGGAGCCTGTAAAAGAAAAGTGGGGACCAGCCCAAAAAAACACTGTACAAATGAGAGGCCTGGGGGCCTAATGGAGCAAGGGAAGTACCCACGTCCCCCAGGCAGCCCAGGTTGGGCCAGCAGGGAGGCCCCAGGCACCTTTCCGGTCTGGTCTCCAGCTGCACAGCACAAGCTGGAGCAGCTCTGAGACCAAGGGAATCAGGGTGTGGTGTCTTCCAAACTGGGAATTCCACCTGCCAGACTTTGTTCTCCTGGACTTTGGTCACTGTGGCAACTCGGGAATGAGACGGTGGAGCACCTACCCCAAAGCTGGATCCCTGGGACCCAAAGAAAGGGGAGAGGGACTCTTTGTGGACTCAGTGGCTCCTCCAAGCAAAAGATGCTACCAATAGGCCGGGTCAGACCAGAGCGCAGGAGTCCTGGGCTCTGACGCAGCTCTGCCCAAAGCATTGGAGGAAGATAGAGAGCGGCATGACAGTCTTCCCTAGGCCTCAGCTGTCAGTCCCCAAACTCCAGCCTGGGAGAGGCCTGCTCCGAGTTAGGGAGCAGCTAGGGTCCAGTTCTACTCCTTGCACTGCCAGCCACCAGGTGGCCTGTTTGCAGAGCCAAATGGGGCTTGCTGGCTAGGTCCAATGTGAGGCCTGGGGCTTGGAGGAAAACAGCCAGTCCTTTCCTTAAGGGGCAAGAAAAGTTTTCATGTGTGGAGTCCCTACTGCATACCACGCCCCCAGTTATGACTAGAACATTGGATCTTCATCCCAGCACTAAGTCATTACTGTCTTCTCTATTTTGCAGATTCAGGGGACACAGTGACTCACTGAGGGGACAGAGCAAGCGAGTGGCAGCGGCAGGACTCAAACCCAGGAATGCCTCATTCTGAAGCCTGAGCAGCCTTTGGAGACACAGAAGCCATGCCTGACCACGGCTGCTTGCCAGGGCTGACCAAAGAACGTGCATGGTGCTGGGAGCACAGCGCAGGGGCAGTCTCCTGTCCTGCCCACGACTGGCACACCGGAAGTCCTTCCAAAATGGGATTTGGGGTACGCCATTTGCAGAGGGGCAGAAGTCAGGTGCAGTCATAGGGTAGTCAGCTCGCCTTTAACTCCCGAGTAAAGCCCCAGGATCTGCAGAAGGAACAAGACCAAAGATCTTCTCAGCACCCAGGTCCCTGCAGCCCCGGAGAGGGCTCAGCTTCCAGAGATCACTAATTCTGACCCTCTCTGGCAAAGGGAGGCAAGGAGGACAATACAGTCGCACGTCTTCTGTACGTCCCTGGTGAGCTGACCTGGGCCCAAGACCCCAGGCAGAGAACAATGTTCAAGGGGAGGAGGGCGCAGCCCCTCCTGCAGCTTTTCCATCCAGTCTAATCAGCATAGTGGAGCCAGTCCCCACCCTAGGCCACACCCTTGCCACGCCCTCGTCCCGGGAGGTTGCCTGTGTGGGCCCCAGGCACCAGCTTTGGCACTAGCAGGGCCTGGGGCCTGGGCCTTCCTCAGCCCCCATAATAAGCAAGTGGTCAAGGTCTTGGCCTGGAGTATAGCTTTGGATCAGGCCTTTCTTCAACTTGCATCTCCTTCTGAGGGTGCAAAGATACAGAGGGGAGAGCCTGGCCTCAGGCTGCAGAGGGACACTATCTCCTGTTCCCTTCTCAGCTTTTCCTTCTGTCCAGAGGCCTCTGAGAGCCTTACCTGAGATTCTGGCCCCATCTGCCTCTACCAACCATCCCTGAACTCCTGAAAGCTCCGCCAGAACATCAGGGTGTGGCCAGGCAGAGAAGCCTTACTTGCTGAAGGTCACATAGCCACTTTATGATCAAGCTAGGACTCCGTCTTGTGGCCAGTAGAGCACAGCCATCCAGAGCAGAGGCTTTGCAGCCTGTTTGGCTTAGGCTGAATCCGGCCTCTGCCCCCTGCTGCACACATGACCTGGGATAAGTCACCCATGCCTCAAACTCTTCAACTGTAAAATGGAAGTGAGGCCATGGAGAGGAGAGGTGATGAACAACTGAAGGGATGTGGCTGTCTCCGGCCACAGGGGCAGTTTAAGAGCAGCGATCCCCGGTGCCCCAGTGGCTCAGAGTGGGGTGCAGGTAATGGCAAGAGAGAAACTTCTGGGTCCACAGCCAGACAACCAGCGGCCCCAGCCACCTGTGAAGGCTCGAGAGCAGGAACACAGAAAACGCCAAGAACAAGAAATAACACAGGCCTTTTATTTGCTCCTGCACTGGGCTACTGTGTGGTCTGAGGGTGCCATGCTTTCCTGGAGGTCCCGAGGGACGCCCACCCAGGGGGTGCTGGATTTCTGTGGAGGTCAGACTGCAGAGCCCCTCCAGGCCTCAAGAGTCCAGATGGTCCAGATGCCTGCTACTGGTGCCTGGGTCCAGGAAATGCCCTGACACTGGAAGATGGTGACCACCTTCTCTGAGGGTGGCTTTTCACAAGGCATTGGTTAAGATATTGCACTTGTAAATTAGGAAAACTGATGAGGCAAGGGTTTCCTATTATAGGACGATGTGCCAAGCATCCAACTACTGTTTAAATAAATAAGTCTCAAGGTGAGGGTGTGAGCTGCAAGCCCCAGCAGCCCCCAGGAGGACCCCAGTGCCCAGGCCTGGGCCTCCTGCCCCATCAGCCAGTTCTTTTAGGAACTTGGTCAACACAAAATCTCCAAATCTCCAAAGCAGGGAGCGGTAGCTCCAGATCTGGCTCAGCCAGGGCCCCTGACCTGCCGGGGCCCCGGTCCCCCTCGTACCAGGGCAGTGGGGACCCAATGGGGCCAGTCCTTCTACTCCTCCAGTAGCCTAGACCTCTTGGTCCAGGCCTTGAATCCAAATATCCAACTGTCTGTCCGGAGACGCAGCCTCTGGGGGCTTGCTTGTCCCCTCCGTCGCAGGGGGGAGGGGAGGCAGGTGGGCAGGGGCCCAGCCCGCTTGGTGTGAATGCTGAGCTCTACTCTGGTGGTCCCTAGAGTGGGGGACTCATCTTCTTCTGGTTAATTAGGTCCAGGTAGAGGTCAGAGCGGAGAAAGCGAGGGTACGAGTCCTTTTCCATGAGTCCAAAGATGCGCTTCTGTGCCAGGTCAAAGCAGCCCCGTGTGACGCTTTGCAGGTTGTCTCTGGTGTGCTCCCGTGTGTACGAGTCCAGGTTTACCTGTGGGGTCACAGAGGATGTGGTCAAGGTTGCCCATGAGGGACCGAGCCTGGAGGCCAGGTGCTGCAAAGTCAGGAGCCACTCCAGCTTCCCCTCCAATACCACCTCCTTCTCTATACCACATCACAAGGATCCCCTGGATCCCCAAGGATCCCCCTTGGGCCAGAAGACCCAAGTCCTGGTGCAGTAGTCACTTCTGCGGTGGCAGAGTTTATAGGGCCTGAAAACACAGCCCTAAGGTCATGTTTGCTAGGTTCAAATCCCGGCAGTGTCACACCTAGATGGCCTTCTGTAACTCACCAACTGCAAAGCCTCAGTTTCCCATCCATGGGCTAGGAATGTTAGTGCATTCCTCAAAGACTTGTGAGAATGAAGTGAGGGCACCCACATAAAGCCTTGTGCGCATGGTACTTGGTGTACAGTACGCTCTCAACAGATGTTCGTGACTATGATTGGGCTCTCTCTACGACCCTCTCCCCATTTTTAAAATAAAGATAATATTCAAAGCTATTGCACGGGTTGCTGTAAGGAATAAACATGACAGCATGTACATAAAGGGCTCAGCATGTGCCTGGATGGGATAGCAGTGCCTAGATGGGATTATTTTTGTCATGAGTCAGGTTCCTCCTCTTCCCTGGCCCCATCTCCCTTGAGAATCCGTATGGCCTCTCCCTTTCCTGAGCTGTTGGCTACCCTCTTACACCTGAAGGGCCACTGGGCCACGAAAGCCCAGCCAAAGGCCTACCTCTTTGCAAGACTGGATTGCAATGAATTCAGCAAAGATCTTCTTGGCCTTGGCTGCCATCTTGGACTGTGACTTGACCTTCTTGAAGTCCTCACATGCCAGCCAGAACTCCAGGTTCTCTTCACTGAACTCCGTGCGAAGGAAAGCCTGGAATACTGCTAATCCATCTGTGAGGAGAACCCCAGAGCCCAGGTAAGAAGAGTGGCTGGTTGGAACCCACAGCTTACCCTCCTGGGGCCTTGAGGGTAGATGTGCTAAAAGTTCAGTAAGAAGTCTCAGGAGCCCCGGGACACGGTCTTAGCCCTGGCCCTGCCCCATTATGGACCTTGGCCATGTCTCTCCTCATCTGTGCCTCAGCATTCGCATTGGTAAGATAGTGACCATCAGGGCCGTCTCCCAGAGCCCTGTGGGGATCAGCTGGGATTTGCCCATGAGACATGGGTACATTTGGCCCAGTATGAGTGAGCCCTCAGTACATGGAAATGTTTATTTGTTTATTCTGGGAACATGGATCTGAACACACAGGTCCCCACGGCTTCCAGCAGGCAGGGCCAACTCCCACAGGCAAGGAGGGGCTGGCGGGAGTCCACTCCAAGGTCAAACCCGGGGCCTCACTAGAGCCCAGCCTTTCCTTACAACAGGGACACCTGAGGGGGCCCAGGAGAGGCTTCTCTTTGCCTCCCCAGGACTCCCTGCCCCGGATAAGGGGAAAGGAGAGAGGCAGAAAGCAGGAGGGGAAACAGAGCGGCTGGGCCCACTCACATTTATGAAGCAGCAGCTTCTCCAAGGACTCGCTCCACTTGAGAGCTTCCTCTGAGGTAGGCCTGAGGGGCAAGGAAGGAACACGGGAGGGCTGTGAGGCTGGGGGCGGGGGTGTGTGTGTGGAGAAGGCAGGGACTGGGCTTTGTCAGCTAACCTGGGCCTGGCCCAGCTCCCACCTCACCCCTGCCTGGCCTTCCTCCCCGCCCCCGGCCAGCTGTTCCCTGTGAGGACTGCTGCCTGCTGGGTACCAGCTCCCACCACAAGACCCTCCATCACCCCAGAGCAGACAAAACCCCTTCCCTGAAAGCCCACTCAGCCCTGTTCCCCAGGAGCCAGGGAATGAGTGTCTGCAGGATCCCAAGGGTGCCGGTGCCGGCAGGACCTACTTGAAAGACTTTATCATCTTGTCTGTTTTGCCCGCTGGCGGGGCTCCCGGCGATTCATTCCGTCTCCTAAAGATGGCCAGCTTGTTCTTCACATCCTTGGCTCTGGGGGCAGAAGCAGAGAGTGTTGATCGCCCTGCCACACCTGACCCGTGCTAACTCAGGGTACCAGAGTGGGCAGGGGCACCTACTCTTTCATCGTGTGCCGCCTCTGAAGGTTCCCGTTGCGAGTGAGGTACATGCCCCGGAGCATCTCTACAGGGCCCCCCACTTTGAGGCCCCAGGACAGTCTGCAGGGAGCACCCCTTGGGCTCCTGCCCCCTAGCCTGTATCCCACGCTGGCGGCGTGTAGCAGTAGTAGCAATGGTGCAGGCTGCAGCTAGCGAGCGCTGAGCAGGCACACGCTGGAATCCCGGCTGGAGACTGGACTCCAGAGCACAAGCCCGGGCTGGGACTCAGACAGGAGGAGCCAGGAAATGGGAGGGACCATGACGGGGCGTGGGGGGGGAATCCCTGCTGGCCAACCCTGAGAGGGAGCCCGTGAAAGGGGCATGTGTCTGCAAGGGGCCAGCCTCTGGGTCCGCCCCTGGCAGGGAGCCAGACCCAGTTATTTGTACCGGGCCTTCCCCGTTGCCATGGCACTGGGGAGACAGTGGGGGTGGGGACAAGTCAGCAAATTGCTGGGAGGGAAGGAAGAGGGAAGGCGGGAGGGAGAGGAGGCTCTGCCCACCAGGGTGGCAGGGCTGGCTATTTTTAGCCAACCACCATTTTTAGCCAGGCCACTCCTCCAGAAGGCCCCAGATTAACACAATGGGTGAAGCCATTAGCAAGAAAAGAGTTAAATGCTTCCTGCTCTAGTTTTGTCCCTAGTCCCCAGCGCTGGGCACTTCCTGTCATTGGCGTTGGATCCACGCATCCATAAATATGCTGGAGATCCAAAAAGTCTTGGCAGTTTCCAGCTTGAATAACTTCAGATGTATAAATCCTATAAACTTGCCAAAACATTATTTGAAAAATTAATTATTTAATTTTTATGCATTTTTAGCCTCGTGGTTTTTGAATAATCAGTTTTTTCATTTTTGGTTTCCATCCTTCCAAAGACATAAAATGCTGACTGAAACCAAAAATGAAAATCTTATTATCAAAGTCACAGAGCTAAGTAAGTGTAAAATAAATTTAAATAAACTTTCAAGTGAGTTGTAGCATTTACACTTCTGAAGTTATTTAAGCTTAAAATGGCACCAGGACCCGTGGGACACCCTGTGTAATTAGAAGAAAAGATACGGAAATCGGGAAGGTTGAGAGGCCAGGTTCTGAAGCCCAGCAGCCTTGAGTTCTGATCCACCAGCCCCAGCAGTCAGCAATCATGTCTTTTCTCCAGTGCCTGATTCCCACTGAATGCCAGTCAAGTTCTAGTCTATCCAACAGGGATGAAAAGAGTACCTATCACCTATGGGGCTGTTGCAGGACTTACGAGAAAAGGCATATAAAGAAGCCTTAACATAGCACTTGGTGTAGAAGTGCTCTGGCATAGGACACTGAGGGCCACACCTGTCCTGGGTGGCTGAGGCAGCTGTCCAGAGCCAGGAACCCTGGTCTAGCAGATTCCAAGCCAAGGAACCAAAGCTGAGGAGTCTAGGGATCAGCAGGGAGCCTGTAGAGAGCCCTGGGGAACAGGGAACAAGGGTACACTGCTTCCTGGGCATAATGCCCTGCTTGAGAGCCCCTTGTTCAGCCCACACATGGCCAGGTGAGACACAGAAGCCCAGAGAAGGCCTTGCCTGAACTCCAGCCTACAGGCTACCTCAAAGCCCCTGGGCTTCCTGCCTGCTCAGAACCCCCTGTATGTCTCTGTGACTGGAGGGAGCCATGGCTTTCCTCCCAGATGCACAGGTATGTAGGTATATCTGAGGCATCAGAGCCAGCAAGCCCACCACTTTACTTGCAATGAACAAGGAACTAACCTCTTTGTGGGTCCATTTACTTGTTCATAAAATAAAGACATGATAAGTTTAAAAGGAAATGGAAGAAAAAATACGAGAAAATGAAAAAGTGGAAATAAAGTGTTTGTAAATGCGGAGGTTAGGAGGGGGTGAAGGGAGGGCAGGGACAAGGGGAAAAATGAGAACCAAGACCTGTCATGTAAAGGTACAAGATCCCAGTAATGAATGTAACTGCACTGTCTACCTAGAATGTACCAATAAACTCAATAAAAAGAAAAAAAAAAGATCCTAAATTTTAAAAAAAGGAAATACAAATAGCAGTGACAATTAAATTGGATCGTACATGTAAGACACATGGAGCAGAGCCTGGCACAGTGTTGGCTGTTATTTTCATGGTTACCTCAGATGTTAACAGTTAAGAGTATTAGCTTCAAACACTCAACAGGTGGCAGCCATTCTGAAAGGGGGCTACAGTGACAGGGTGGGCCTGGGCAGCTCCAGCACCCTTGTGCCACCCGCCACTGCTACACACTACCCCCAGCAGGAGCACCATCCACAACAACTCTGACACTGAATGGACTACCACCTCCCCATCCAAACCAGCGACTGAGGGCAGATGGTCAGTGCAAGGCATTTGGCTTGTATACTTCACCTTCTCTAGAAAGTGCAACTACTTCTGGCTGAGGAGTGAAGGCAGGGGAGCCTTGGGTGGGATGGAGGTTATAGGGTAGTAGTCCCCAGCCAAGGTCAACGCTAAAGATGAAGGTTACAGGACATATCTAGGAGACACTTGCCTTCTTCCCTAGCCCCATTTGTGCACAATAGTGAGAGCTGCTGAGCTTGGAGGGGAAGTGGCGGGGGGGGGTCCCTCTGGGAAGTCTGTCCACAGCCTCCTTCCCGGTGCCTCCCGCAGTCTCCAGGACCTCAGGCCTGGGCATATAAAGAGACCTAAGAAATCTCCCATACCCTGCTGCAAGGATACACACGCACACACACTCTCTCTCTCTCTCTTAATTGGCACTGCTGGAAAGGCTTGTGGAGCATGGGATACAGTACAGTAGATGGGCCAGCAGCGCCCCCTCCTGGTAATGCCTAAGACAGCATTCAAGAACCCCGGAGGAGAAAACAAAAAACAGGAAGTCCATGAACCGTGGGCAGTTCAGTGCTTTCTCCAGGCACTCAAGAGCCCAGAGACAGCAAAGAACTTGTCACCGTTTGGCTCAGAGGCTGGAAAGGGCCAGGGCAATGGAGCTGGCTGCCTCTTGTTCACTGCAGCTTCTGGGTACTGAACCAACAACTTGCGTGGCATTGAGAGTGTTCAAGGCCACTGCAGAGTCCCAAGCTCCTTGGTGTCCATCTAAGCTGAGAGTGGAGTGGGGTGCAGCTTTATCCCCCTCAAGAATGAGGCAAGCCTTTGGGCAGGACAGGAAGAGTTGTACAGGGAGCCTCCCCAACCACAAGAATGAGGACCATGGATCTTCCCAACATACATGTTTTTGGTCTTTCGCTTCTGGGAGGCTTCATCATCGTCCCCAAGCACCTCAGTTCCACTCATCTGCAGAGAAAAAACAGACACAATGCAGACTGGGTGTCCAGGGCTGCTGCCTGACCCAGAGGCTCCAGGATCCAGCAACTCCTTGCAACCAGATGGCCCCAGCCCTCAGTGATCCCACCCCAAGCAGAACAGGTTGAGGGAGGAGACCCCCACAACTAGGAACAGCCCATCTGTCCATGTGGTGTGATTGGCCTGGCACAGCCCCCAGCTAAAGGAATCTCCCCCTGTGCATGAAGGAAATCAGGCTTGCCTGGGAGAAGACAGAGAGACCATACTCCTGAAAGGCAAGAGAACAGGGCTCCAGCCAGGCTTCTGCTCTGTGATTTGGTTCAAAGGAGACCTGGGATTGGTGAGCAGTGTGCAAAGTGAATCATTACGCAGGCCTGACAGCACCTCTCTTGCCTTAAAACTTCTCAAGGCTCCCTGGTACCCGCAGGATAACATCCAAACGCCATAATATGACAGGGCCTTCCAACGTGGGAGCTGGGAGAAAGCTCTAGCCCAGAGGAGGTACAGCTCCTTTGGTTGTTCTCCAGCATGGTCCCTGCTCCAGCAACACCATTGATCAGTCTCCAACAAGTGTCTCCACCTACCCTTTTGTGATTCTCCTGCCTCCCTTTCCTCCTAAGATCCAGCTTCAGGAAAATTTAGAACTAGACTTCATCCAAGCCGCTCAAATACCTCCTCCCCTTGGAAGCCCTCAATGACCTGTAGAACAATTCTGGGCCTCCTTCACCTCCTGCAAGATCCCCTCACACCTGAGATGGCTTGTTCCAAATGTGCCTTTTCTGTTTGACTATGAGTTTCAGAAGACAGTCTTGGTCTTGCTCAGTAAGTCAATTTGTCAAGTGCATGGAGGAATCAGAGAGAGGTAAGGGGACTAGGAATGAAGAAACCTCTCTGCTTGATCCAGAGCCTTCAACTTTATCCCAGGGTTTTCTGTTCAGCCCTCAGACTACGCCCCTCTTTGCACCAGGCCTGTAGAGACACTGCAGGCTCAGGTCCTCTAGACTAGGCTGTCCACTGGGTCCCTTTCCCTGCCTGTGCTTGCACATCCTCCTCCACAGAGGACCCAATGACAGAGCCCAGGCTGTGTCCTGAGACAGCAGAACACCTAGAGTCAGAGTAGGTCGGGCATGAACCTCCTTCCCAAGACAGGGCAGAGGGCTGCCAGGTATGAATCTCAGCCGGATTTCTCATGAGACCCAACATGGACTTCAGTTGCCTCATACTGATGGGCTAAGCCTAAAAATGCTGTCTGTGTTCTTTATACTTGGAGTTAGTTCTTATAGTTTAGATGCAAAATGTCCTCCAAAGCCTCATGTGCTCTGGGAGCAGGGGGCCCTTGAAAGGCGACTGGATTATGAAGGCAGGGTCTGGTAGGACGAGGTGGGTCACCGGCAAACCTGACCTGGAAGGACCTATCGGCTCCCTGGCTTCTCCCTGACTCTCTGCTTCCTGTCCACCATGCTGTGAGCAGCTCTCCTCTGCCACGCCCTTGTGCCATGCTCTCCTGCCTTGAAGCCAGCCAACTATGTACTGCAATCTCTGCAGACTGTGAGCCCAAGTAGACCTCTCCTCCTTTAAGTAGCGGGTATCATGTGTTGTATCACAGCGATGAGGAAAGTGACTAAAACAGTAGCCCTCTCGGCCTCTATGCAGCAGCCACTGGACAATGGATGGATAGGTGGGTGGAGAGATGGATGAATTATACTTTCATTTATGGAACTAGCACTGGAGGCCAAACCTTAGAATGGGCGTAAGTTACGTACTATCCCATTCATCTCCACAGTGAATTCAAAAAGTTAAACAGAGGCTCCGAGTCACTTGCCCAAGAAAACCCAGCATTTCAGTGACAGAGCTGGAAACAAAGTCCATCTGAATTTGAGGCTGTGTTTCTCCACCAGAGGATGCTGCTACTCCCATGCTAGGACAGGGCACAATTCTAATGATTCTAGTGAAAGACCCAGGGGAAACTGTCTCCTTCCTGCAACTGCCTCTCTACTAACCACAAACACGTGTGTGTACGTGCTCACAGCAGCCCACGCCCATACGGTGTGTAATCCCAGAGCTGGGCATAAGTCCTGCTTCCCAGACTCTCAGCTTCAGTTTTTTAGTGATAGCGGAGGCCTGGTGACAACCACCCCATGTAGCAGGTGAACGATTCACCAGGTGGAGTCTGGGTCTCCTCGTGATCCAGTCCCAGGACAAGCTGTATTATCAGTAGCCCAATGGCCCATTGAATGTCACCACTGTCTCCCCAGAAATACACACACAGGCTACAATCACACTGGCCTGGCTCAGCAGAAGCCCCCACCCGTGGGAAAGGGCCTACAGCACTGGGCTTCCTCCCGTTCTAACCTGGCTTCCGCACTTTATCAGCCCCACACAATGGGCCTGGGGACCACTCCTACCCCAGCCGCCACCCCAGCCTCTGCACTGCTGGGAAATGGGCTCTTCCTTCCACCACTGGGAGGGGATCGATCATCTTCAGCACGGACAGGCCCAAGTGAAGCAGCCTGATAGAGGGCTGAGCTGTTCTGGCCTTGGGAGCCACCCCCACCCCCAGGCAGCCAGAGAATCCACGCACCGAGTAGGGCCTACAGGCCAGGAAGAGCAGACACTAAGACAGGAAGATAGAGTTCTGAGTCCCCCTCTAGAGATTCTCCAAATCCACAGGGAAGCTGCGTCCTTAGGCCTTGGAAGGGACCCAAGGGGCCCCTCAAATCCTCTGGCTGCAGTGGGGCCCACTTCCCCACTATCCCCTGCTGCCCTACTGAAAGGCAAATGGATAGAAGCCCAGAACCACCCAGCAGCCCTTTGTGTACTCAGGCAGGAATCCCTGGGGCCTGCCCCGCCTCACCCAGCCACCCCCGGGGCCTGGCAGCTCACAGCCTCTTGGAATAATAATTATAATTCGTCCCATCATTAGAACTATAATTATAGTAGTGATTAAGAGTGTAGATTCAAAATTGCCCAGATCTGAATCATAGCTCAATCACATATTAACGACTTGACCTTAGTTAGGTTCTACCCCTCTCAGTGCCTCCGTTTCTTTATTGGTCAACGAGGGTGACAACAGAACTCACCTCAGAGGGCTACTGTGAGGGTTCTAATAGTGAGCGTGTGGGAAGTGCTCTGTAACTATTAGCTGGGGAAGGTTTTAGTATTTATTAGGCATTCGCTATGTGCCAGGTACAGTGCTCCCAATGCCTTCTAATTTAGTTCTTGCACCAATTCTTAGAGGCATTTGCTGTTATTTCCCCCAGGTTACAGCTGCGTAAACTGAGGCCCGGAATGATTTGCTAACTTGTCTGGGCTCCCTGAGTTGACAAGCAGCAGAGAATTTGGGGTCTGGCTCCAGAGCCAAGTGCTGACTGAGGGCTCCTCTGTGAGCAGGACCTCTGTTAGTTTTCTTCTTGGTCCTGGTCTGAGTTCTAGGGCTCCCTGACTGGGCCCCATGTGACCATGTGAAGACAGTGGATCTAAACTATATTTATTTGTTCAGACATGGGAAATAACTCTTCTTTGGGCCATTTGAAAGTGTTCTCATATCCTGGGGCTGAAAGGCGCTTTTGGGGTCTTCTTGTCTGACATCCGGCCTAGGTGGGAAGCTTGGTACTGTGGGCTGGCATCCGCCCCTTGACAGTCTCTGCCGGAGCCAGTCCCTTGCTGGGTGGGAGGAAGGAAGCCAGGGTAGGGCCAACGCCTGCGGTCTCTTCACTGGCAAAGAATGGCTTGTGACCCAAGGCTGAACCAGGCCAGGCTGGGGTTGTGCTTTAATGACAGCATCTTGGGCCCAGACCCGAATTTATGCTGTGGAGCTCCTCCTTTGGCTCACCAGGAAAATGGCAGGTACAGGCCTCTGGATCCGCTCTGCTGGGCACCTGGGGGTCCAGCAGCAGGGGGCGCCATGAGCCAACTAACCACACAGGGAACAATGACCCACTGGATTACCTTGAGGTCTTTCTCTCTGGACTTCAGTGGGACAGCTGTGGCCACACAGACCATCCCTAAGACCCGTCTGATTCCAACACTCCTGCTTACAGTGGAGATCACTCGGGATATACAAGGGCAGGGTGACAGCAATGGGGAAAGAAGGGACAGCAGGGACTGACAGTCCCCCTGTGGCAGGCAGCACGCATTCCCTGCAGTGGCAGCTCATTCACACAGCAGCACAAATTCGCATCCCAGCTTATGACCAAATCACTGCCCTGTGCACAGAGCCTGCAATGCCCCCAGCACAGAGATTTACAGCCTACCACCTGAATCCCTAGAAAAAACCCAAGAAGACCTAGCATTCTCGTATTTTATAAGAGAAAACAAGCTCAGAGAAAGAAGCTACTTGGCCAAGGTCTCAAAGTCAGGAAGGAGGAGGCAGAGCTGAGATTTGAACCTGGGCCTACCTGGATCCACAAGCTGAAGACTACCTCTTCTTCACACTGCCTGGGAATAGTGGCCCATCACTGACCTTCCAGGACAGGCAGGCCCGAGCCAAGAACATGGAAGTGTGGGGGAATACGCCCCACCTCCGCCCAAACTGGCCCAGTCAGCCCCTCATCAGCATGAGATGCATGGGTCTGGGGCAGAGTCACAGAGGACTGGACAGGGTGAGGTCACTGGCTGCAACCTGGCTGGCTGTGCAGCCTGGGACAAAACAGCCTCAGCCCCACCCCGAGAGAGGAGCGCTAGACCCACCACACAGCCCTGCTGTGAAGGTCAGAGAGGGATGGCTGTTACTTTGTGAGGGGGACACAGGTGTCACCACTCTTGTTCCTGCTGACCTCCGCTTCCTCTCTGCCTCTTCCACAGCAACGTGAAGGCCATTTATGAAACAGCCCCTCAGTGCCAAGTACAGGCACTGCCCTAAATTTCTGGATCAAGATATTTAATCTTGCCATCAACCCTATGCAGAAGGCATTGCTACCCTACCTACTTCTTTGGTGAGGAAACTGAGGCTCGGAGGGGGCAGGGATTAGCCCAAGGCCTTCTGCAAAGGGGACATGGTGCTAGGCCAGGTGCTCATCCGGTCCAGGTTTCATGGCCTCTCACCCAGGATGGGTTCAATCCTGAAGCTGGTGGGCTGCAGAGACCAGGATGAGGATGATGAAGGACGCAAGCCCCGGTAAACGGAAGTCACCTGGGAGGGTGGCCAACACAGGGCTGGGGACACTCTCTGAGGCCCCTACCAACGCAGTCACTCAAGCCCAAGAAAGGAGGTGATGGGCCAAAAACTGGGAAAGAAGATGCCAGTGGGAACCTGGGCACCCAAAGAAGAAGCTGAGGCAGGAAAGAGCTGACCCAAACCGGCTGAACTCCCAGCCAGAAATGTGTGTGCTAAAATAGGAGCTGGGTCGAGAGAGCTGGGGAACTAGATAGAAGTGTATGCACGAATGTGCACAGATTTGTCAGAATATAAATATTTGTGTCAGAGCAAGGGTGACAGAGGAATAGAATGGGAAGGGAAGGATCTGGCAAGAGTATCAGGATCGGAAGGGCCAAAGCAGGTTAGTGGGTCCTTGATTCTCAGACGCTCCCTAGAGAGGGACAGCCAGACCAGACTCAGGTCAGCCTGAGGCCTTGCCTCTCCTGTAGCAGCTGCCTCAAGAAGCAGCCTATGACGGTGACACTCAAGCTCAGGAGGGCATCACAGTCCCTGGAGGGCCTGTGTAAAATGCAGGGTGTGTGCACAATCCTGGAAATTCTGATTCCAGATCCTGTGGCTGGGGACTAGAAATCACATATGAATAACTTCCTCCAGGTGATTTTGGAGCATACCAAGTTTTAAGAACGACACATGCTTACAGATGAGGAAACTTAAGAGCCAGTCCCAATTCCTCAGGGATTGTGTTCCATTTCAATGTCCTTTCTGGAGGGCCCCAGCCTGCCCCTCCAGACTGACCACCTTGCAGCAGAAGATATCCTCACAAATGCCAAGTCTGCCTTATGGCCAGGGCTTCAGAGCTCCTGTTCAAACTCAGTGTAGAAGTGTACTGAAATCCATTAGTGATGTCTGCCATGGGTTTGGAGAGAAGAGTGGCAGCATGCACACCACACGTTGCCCTTTAGGAATCTCCTGCTCTAGCCAAAGAATGCCTGCCCCTTCCTCTGAATATTCTAAACCTGTTTGACCTTTCAGGCCAGGCTGGAGCATCTTTTTTCAAATGCTTTCCCTGTGGGGCCCAGGTTCCAGGGTCTCTTCTGAATTTCCAGATCTCTGAGGGTCACCTTTGCTTCCTGGTCCCTGATTACCCCTCCCATTGAACCACACTCACTTGTCATAATAACACCTCACCCTGTTCTTGTACTTCAAGAGCAGGAAAGGCACCAGCGCTCCGTAAGGCCTACACCAATGTTGTTCATGTTTTGGGGCCCTAGTCTCTTCTGGTTCATTCTTCCCACCTCTGGACTCAAGTGCTACTGGCCTCTAATTTCCAGGGAAAGAAAGTGAGGCTCAGAGGAGCCAGAAAACTTGCTAAAACCCATGCAGGAAGTAAGGGACAGATCCCAGGGTCAAACTGGTTGGTGGGCTTCAAGGCCATGGCACAATCTCTATTCCCTGTGAGGCTGTGCTCCCAGCCCCCACAGAAAACAGATTTCTCACATCTCTGTGGCCCTTGCTGTGACACTGAGCAGAGGACCTGGCACACACAGGAAATCCATTAAATCCTTACGTACCTATGTATAAGTATTTGCACAGACAGCATAGTACTTATGAGCTCTAGTCCTGGAACCAGAATCTAATTCTGGTTTAGATACTGGTAAACTGTGTATCTGGAAAAGCTAGATTACATCTCTGTGCCTCAGTTTCTGCATCTGTAAAATGGGCACAAAATGCCATCTACTCCATAGAGTTGTTTTAAGAATTACTGGGTTAGTGCAAACTGCTTAGAATAATGCCAGCAAAGGATAAATATGTGCTCTTTGTTGCTATTGGCTGACAGATTTCTAGTTCAGCTAGGCCTGCAGCAGATCTCAATTGTAACTCTTTATTTCTTCAGCTATTATCTCAGATATTTTACACCCAAATACTCAGTGTCCTAGGCTAGGTCAACCCTTCTCTGCCTTCTCTGAGGACAATGAAACTGTGGGATTACAGCGTCTGGGGCCTTAAAGACACGGTTGGTTTCAGGCTAGCCTCTGACTTCTTGGTCCCTCCGGCCTTGGCTTTGTCTTCCGTCACGTGGACAGGAGGTTCACTGGGAGGCATACAGAAGGGCAGAGGTGGGTGGGCGCTGATGCCCACTCCCCCGCTTCCCACAAGCCCGCCCTCCTCCGCCTTTACCCTCTTACCTTTCTGTGTCCTGTGAAGAAGAGGGAAAGGTGGTGCATGGAGCCACCGTTGCGGCCCAGCTCTTTCTTGAGGGTTCGGGGTGAAGGTATGGCCCAGCTGGGCGAGGGACTCTCGCCATCAGAGCAGTGCAGGGTGGTGTCGGAGGAGAAGCAGGAGCCCCGGGCCTCCTGTAGCAGGCTGCCCTCACTGTGTGTCCGGCGCCGCAGCGAGTTCTGTACCCGCAGCGAGAGGCTACCCTCACCCGCCAGGCCCGTCTCAATCATGCTGCTGCGCTTGGCCTCGCTGCGCTCGCCACAGTTGTCATCGCTTGTGTCCTCATCCTCGTCTTCCTCTTCCTCCTCTACCTCCTCTGCCCCCTCTGCCTCCTCTTCATCTCCTGAGCTGCCCCCCTCAGCCCCGGCCTGCTGGCTGTAGGTGCTGTCCAGCCGGACCTCGGGGATCACAAAGGTGGGTCTGGAGGTGGCAGGCAGGCCCTCAGTAGCTGCCGATGGGTCCCCAGAGCTCGAGGTCTCCTCAGCAAGGGCCTCAGCTGGCAGGGAGACCAGGCCGGGAGACGGGTCTTGGCAGGGTGGAGAGGTCTGGGCAAGGGGCTCTGGGACCACAGGGAGGTCTTGGCCAAGTGCAGGGTCCCGGCAAGGAGCAGGTTCTTGGCCAGCAGCGAGGTTCTGGCAGGGTGGTAGGTCTGAGGCTGGAGGGGACCCCTGGCCTGATGGGGAGTCCTCACTTGGTGGGGCTTCTGAGCCCAGAGGGGGTTCTTGGCCAGAAGGTGAGTCATTGTTTGCTGGAGATTCTTGGCCAGAAGCAGGTTCCTGCCCTGAAGAGGAATCCTGGATGGGTGGAAGGTCTTGTCCTGGAGGCAGCTCCTGCCCAGGAGAGGGGTCCTTGCTGGGTGGGGAGTCCTCAGCACCTGGTCCCTTCCCTTCCTCCAAGGGCATCTCTTTCTTCTCATCTGTCTCTGTCTCAAACATCTAGAAACAGAAAAATTACAAGGAAGGTTCAAAAGAGAAGGCTTCAAGAGGCCAGACACGGTGTATGAACCCAGGTCATGGAGGCTGGCACCAAATGAGGGAGTAGCCTGAACCCTGCAACCCACCACCAAAAAGTCCAAGTGCCACCGGGCATGGTGGCGCATGCCTGTAATCCCAGTACTCAAGAGGCTGAGGCAGGAGGATCGCTGTGAGTTCGAGACCAGCCTGGGCTACATAGTGAGTTCCAGGTCAGTCTCAACTACATAGTGAGACCCTGTCTCCAAAACAAACAAACAAACAAAAAACAAAAAAGTACAAATGCCAATAGAAACCTGAAAGCCCTCTTGGCTCAGCTCATTAAGCCCCCACTATCTCCTTGCTTGGGACTTCTGCTCCACCCAAAGCATGGCTGTTTACTTGCAGGAGAAGAGGGAGAGGTAACCACCACATGTATGGCTCCCATGGTGTGGTAGGCACCATGCCAGCTTCACTCTCCTCTCTTGCACGGTCTACCCCACTGCACCATTATCCTCGTTTTATGAAAAAAGAAAATAGGAGTGACATTGCACTGTGAGTAAAGGAAAAACTAGACAGTCTCTGTCTTTATGGACCAGAAGCAAAACAAGCCCCCACACCAGAGCAGTCACCAAGTGGCAGAATCTTCAACACAGCCAAAGAAACTCTACCAGAACCAAAGTTTAAAAAAGTCTGAGTGAGTCATTCAAACAAGAATTCACTCTAAATGTTAAGTACCTTTTGAAATCAGTAAACTGGAATAAAACCAGAACTGTAAAATCTTGCCCACACCTGGGCTAACTGGATATCAGACACAGATCATCTCCAAGGCACGAAGGGATCACCCACCCAGTGATTTTTAAACACACAATCCAAGGGACCCTTCAGGCTTTGCTGGGAAGATTCCATTTGCAAAGGGAAAAGCAGTTCCCTTGACGAGCGTCTGAAAAAGATCTGTCTCACAAGGAGTTTGCACCCCTGACAATGTCAGGGTCCAGGGGGCCACAGCCACATGGGAAAGCAGGTCTCAGCCCTGCCTAGCACCTCACCACACTCAAGGATCTGGAATGCTAGTGCTAGAACTAATTAGAGCCCAGATGAACCACGGCCACTTTAAACAAACGAAAGAAGACCCAACACCTACTCTGGAAACATACAGAGGCCCAAGAACATGTGCATAACTATGCACTAGCACAGAATTCTGTGGTAGGTGCCCCCAGAACTTGGTTACAAGCTCTGGTTAGGAGACCACGAATGACCATTTGATGTTATGATGAAAACTGAACCCCAAGTGCAAAGACTTATCCACTACTGCACAGATGCCCTGAGACCCAAAGGCCATGTGCCCTGCACTGAGAAGTCTTGGAAGGAATATGTGAACCCCCAGGCAGGCCCTCTCAGCTATGAGCAAATGACCCAGGCACACATGGCTCAGGGAAGCTGCACACACAGGTCAAGGGTCACGCTCTGGGAGCACCAGAGCAGATGTGAAAGCACAGCATGGGGAAGAGCCACCGCCTGGGAACATGAAAACAAAAGGGGTCCCGTCCGGTGGAGAGGAAGGGGAAGTCTCGGAGGATTCTAGGATGACCTGGCTGGGTCAGAGAGCACACACCTTAGTCTCTGGTTCCTGGGCCAAAGACAGGTGCCAAAGATGGACTCCACAGCATTCTTGCCCATGGGATACTCCCGGCAGGTGGGAGGTGACCTCACAGCCTTAGACCATGAAACACCTGCGATTGCAAATCCCCACTGCATAGAAAGGGAGACTGAGGGCCAGAAAGGGGCAGGGGCTGACCTAGAATCACACAGCAGGATCAGAGAGAGCCAATCACCAACGTGCCCAAGTGACAAACCAGGACAATATACTATAAAAGTATAAAGTTCTTAATGGAGATGATGATGGAGACAGTAGCTGTGCTGATTTATAAAAACGGATCTAGGGCGGGGGGATTTGGCTCAGTGGTTCTGCCACCTGCCTCACAAGCGCAAGGTCCCAAGTTCGATCTCTGGTACCAAAAAACAAAAACCGAAAAAAAAAACAAACTGATCTAGAGGGAAATTCTGAGCTCAAGGATCGCACACAAAGATTCATCTTTCCCAGGAACTCCTGAAAGTAAACCTTGCCAAATGCCCAGAATCAGTGCTGGCCACTGTGATAGCAGAGCCCTTAATCCAGAACTGCTGTAAACTAAGGGCTGTGCTTAGCACCTCAGGCTGTTCCCAGGTGAACAGGACCCTCCACTGGACAGGCAGGAAGACTAAAGGTCCAGCCTGGCTGAACAGGGACTTGGTGATTTGCCCAAAGCTAATCTGCAAAACTGGAGGCTGGAAGAGGCTTAGAGCCCAGGCCTCTGGCTCTGTTCCTCCAGAGCTGATTTCCGATTTAAGTCCCAGCCCCCAGCCCATCACCCACCCACCAGGGAGGATCTCCATTTGGACAAATAAACAGTCCCCAGTCAGCTCCCCTGAACCCCACACCTAACTCCACACACACCTGCCTCTCTAGTCCTAGGAGAAAGATGGAAGTAGTAGCAACCCCAGGTGCCCTTGCAGCCTGATGCAGACCTCAAGGCCTGTAAGGAGCAGGCTGATGTCCCCTTCCCTGAGGGGAGAGGACGGGCGGGGCCAGGCCTGTCCCAGGGGTGCCTGCTGGCAGAGCCTGCCAGGGGAAAGTACAGCGACAAGCCCTAAACCAGAAGTGCAAGTCAGCCTGCCTCTCAGAACCTGCCTTACACTGGGCCAAACCAAACAAAGCCAAGTGGGGAAGTGCCACTGGGCAGAGGTGCCTGTCCCCAGAGGACCCTCCCAAGGGACCGGGCCTGCCAAGAAACCACCCAGAATGCCCAGCCGTTACATGCTTGGAGGCCCCGGTCAGATTTGCATCCTCATAGGGCCACTTTCCCTCTTTACAACTCTGGTCAAGCCTCTGACTCTCATTGGGAACAGAGCCCAGGGACATCACGTGGCCTCACAGGCTAAGGGTGGCCTCCCATAGCGCCTGGCCCAGACAGAGCATTGGATATGAGGGTAGTTGCTAGATACTAGCCTTATTTTATCTTAGAGATGGGGAAACTGAGGGCCTAGAGGGTAAGGGAATTACCTAAGAAGTCAAAGTTTCATGTGCAGGATTAAGACTGGTCCCCTGTCCAAGCCCTCTTACATACAAGGATTTACAGCCTTGTGATCCAGAGGGAGGGGAAAGAGCCAGCAGCAAATTAGAAGTAGAGCGGATGCTTTTCAGACAAAACCCAAGGCTCACTGTCCCTTGCTATGTTCCCAGGCAGGGCCTGTGTGAGCCACAGCCATGGTAGGCAGGTTTGGTCAGGCCAGTGTTCCTGGGAGAACTGGGGTAGGAGTGACTTGAGGGATGCTCTGGGACAGCTAGGTGATCGGTGGCAAGCACAGGAGAGAATTAAGGCAAGAGAGGAGATAAAGATGAGGGCAAGATTGCAGAATGAATGACAGGTGTGGCTCGTCCTGTCACCAGCAAATGACAGCAACAGAGCTGTCTGCATCAAACCTGCTCTGGGCAGGGCCAGCAGGATGTGGGGGCTGGGCACACACATTCATTCATTCTCCAGGCACTGCAGGGAACAAGTCAGACACAGTCCTCTGCCCTCAGTGAAGCAGAAAAAGGAGGCTAGACAATGGGGTGTAAGGAGTGTGGTGCGCCTGCTAATGGAGGAAGTGCAGGCAGCTGGGGACATCCACTTAGCTGTTGCAACAGGTGGGGGTGACAGGAATCCAGCCAGATCTCCCCAGGGAGACCAGGCTGCTCACTCAGGGCCTTAGGTCTGGAGTGCTGGCCAGTGCAGCCCCACCCTCCTGAGGGGTCTGTATCTCTCCATCCATCACTCCTTGGCTTGGCTGGACCAGGGCTAATTCTGCCCATGTCTTGCCTGCTAGCAGCACACAGGAAATGAACCAGGGCCTCTAAACAGAACCACTGTTTAGGATCTAATCAAATCCTCTCCCAAATCCAATCCAGAGCTCATAACAGGCCGGGGAAGGATGGCAGCTACTGTACCCAGAGCTCCTGCTCACACCAGGAACTCCCAGGCCCCCACACCCCACTGACTGCCCACTGGGTTTGGGGGTCGATGGTGGGCTGCTGGTGGGGACTTGCCCATTGTCACATAGCTACTCATTTCAAAGCCAGGACAGTTGACCCCAGAGGCAACCTGCAGGTCTCACGCCAATGATTCATCACATCTCATCTCAGCATCTGCCCTCAAAAACCACTTCCTGCTCTGGGGCAGTATGTGTGTGTTGGGGGTGGTCCTTGGGTTTGCCTAGGCCTCAGGGTGTCCCTTGCACAGTCAGGATTTTACAGAAAACACTGGACATAAAGCCAGAAGATCTGGGCTGAAATTGCCTCTACTTGCTAGCTATGAGGTCCCAAGCTACCTGGCTTTTTAGACCGTGAAGGGGTGAAGATGCCTCCTGCTTCTTTTCTAGAGAGCCAGGAAAGGCTTGGAAAGTATCCATGAAGCACAAGTCACTTGAGAAAAGGAAAGGCCCTTAGAATCCCTGCCCTGCCTCAAACCTCCGGGCTTGGCTTTTGCACTGGGCTGTTCCTTCAAGTTTGGTGCACTCTAGTCCCCACCTTTTGGGATCCCAGCTCCAGGCTGATGTTCCCAAACCTCAGCTGCTCAGCCGACACTCAGCTTCCTCCACCCAGCCTCAGTCCACGCTCTTCCAGGGTCTGGCTTCTTGATACCAGAGGCCAGAATCTTCCCTGCTGCCTCTGCCTATGGTTCAGGAAGCCTCCAGGCCATTCTTTTCCCTGCCTCTAATGAGACAGGTTGGGCAAAGTCTAAGAGGACAGAGGCCACAGCCAACAATGCCAGGGGCTGAGGCTACTGAGCCTGCTTCACATTTATTGGCTGGAGAACCTTGGGCTTAACCTCTCCGTGCCTCAGTTTCCTTAGCCATAACACAGGATTAAGAACACTTCCTCACAGTGCTATTAGATGAATAAATGAGCTAATGTGCATCTAGAACATGGCACTGGGCAGTCAGGCAAGCACTCAATAAATGGCAGCCATAACCACCACAGTACAGTTGGCTCTGACTGCTCCCTCCAACTTCCTCTGACTCATCTGCTGAGCCGTCCTCCACCCCACGCTGCCTATCCCTCAGCACTTGGGCTGCGTACCCTCTGTCATCTCAGAGAAGCATGCCAGCATGCCGCTCCATTAGGCACCCACCAGGCTCCTCCTCAGGCCACAGCCACCCATCCGGCCACTGACACCTCCTGGTCCACACAGCCAGCCCAGACCTTTCTCCAGATGCCACATCCCATAGGGAAGCTGTGGCCCAGTCCTCACAGTGGAGCTCCGCAGCCAACTGTTCTAGGCTCGAAGATATACAACCGGGACAGAGCACAGGTACCGTCCCTTGTCCTCACGGAGCTCACAGGCTAAAGAAGGATGCCTATCTCCAAGAACACAGAATACACACTAAACATGCCCTGAGGCGCAGCAGCGCTGCGAGGTCTGTGAGAGGGAGGAAAGGGGAGAGTGGAACAGGTGGCCTAGAGGGGTGAAGGACCTGAGAGATGACCCTGAACCAGAACAGAAGTCTGCTCAGTAGGCAGGGAAGGCTCCACCGGGGAGGAAAAATATATGCAAAGGTCCAGCCACCAGCAGCTCAGCACACACACTTGAGCAGAGTGGAGAACTCCTGTGTACCCTGTCAGTACCCCAAAATCAATGCAGCCCAGACTGAATGTATGATTTCCCTGGTCCCTTCTTCCTCTCAGGTCCCTGTGCAATGCCACCCTGGTCACCCAGCCCAGGGACCTGGATATCATTTTCTCTCCTTTTCCTTCACTGCCACCCCTTGTAGCCAATCATCAAATCCTCAGGATCATCCTTTGTCGACTCTCAGAACTCTTTCTACTGGGGGGCTACGTATGCTGGGAAAAGAAGGCAGAGGAGTACTCTGTACTTTCTGCTTAATTTCCAAACTGCTCTAAAAGATAAATGCACTGATTTAAAAAAAAAAAACAAAAAGAATCTTTTCACTCTATCCATACCCAACACCACACCACCATCCCCCACCCAGATGGTGCCAACCTCAGCGGTGGCCCAGATCATACCCTGTGCTATGGCAGGAAGGCTTCTGGTACAAATCTGAGCTTGTCACTCCTCTCCTTAAAACCTGGTGGCTCTCCAGTGCCTTGGAAATAAAACCCAAGTGCTGTAGTCCAAAAAGAACCGGGTTCTGCTCTTCCTCTATCCTCACCATGCCCCCAGCCTTAAGTGTTTGATGAGTGAATGAACGATTGCGCAATCCAGTGAAATTCACGGGACCATCTAGACACTCTCCTCAAAGTGTGGCCACTGCTAGAGAGCACTTGTGTGAAGTACAGACTCTTCAGGAACTGCTTTTTAATAAGATCCCAGGCGATTCATGTGCCTATTGAAGTTGGAAAAACACCAGACTAGGCTATTGGCTTTCAACACAGTTCATTTTAGAATCACCTGTGGAGCATTTCAAAATACCTGTATCTGGACCCCAGTTCTAGACCTAGTGGATCAGATTCCCTAAGAGTAGGGCCCAGGTATTTTCATTTTTTTTTTTTCTAACTGTCAGACAATTCTAAAGTCTACAGCCTCAGTGGATAAGGTGACGAAGGCGGAAGGGAGGTGATATGCCACAGGTCGCACAACAGAATCGGGACTAGTACCCAGGCCAGGACTGGTTCCCACGCACAGAGCTTCCTGTATGATGGGAAACAGTGCAAAAGAGAAAAGACCTAGGTCGGGGGCGGGGGGAGCTGGCAAGTCTGCTAGAGGCATCTACCCATTTGTGAGCCCCATTCATAGAGGCCCAGGGAAGGAAGAATTCGACCACAGATTGAAACCTCTCTATACCTAAAGGAGCCCATGATTCACCTGTTGGGGGCTCAGAAGGGCAGCACCCTGCAGCAGGGAGCAAACCCATTCTACTGAAAGAAAGGCTGAGGCCCAGAGACACAGCTCTCCCCAGGTCAGAAACTCCGCCAATACTCAGGAAAGGGGATTCCCTGAGGAGTGAGAAATCAGGAGACTCCCTTACTCCTGGCACTGCCACCTAACCAAGCCAGAAGGACATGCTCCAGGCAGCCTGCTGGAGACCCCCAGCAACTCCCAGATGCCTGTTTCTCCCCAGGCTGACAGGGAAAGCAGCTGCAAACTATGTTCCAGCTCTGCTGTCCTGCCACAGCCCTGCCAGGCCCATTCTTCTCTCAGGGTCTCGGACGACACTGCTTCAAGAGTGGGCCAAGGGCATCTGCACCCCATAGACCTCTTTTTCTACCTCCACTCTGAAAGGCAAGGAGTTGAAAGATGGGATTCCTGGGTGTCTTCCTGTGCTGTGGTGAAGGACGCCTGTCAGGAGAGCTCCCAGTCCTGCTCCAACCCTGGGTGCTCTGCTCAGGAACTAGCTCAGGCCAGGTATCACTGCCGCTCCCTTCCTGCCCAATACCCTCCTTCTCTGCCTCTCTGCACTGTGCCTCTTCTCCCTAATACCTCTCCCTGCTCAGGTCCATTTCCTACCTGTCCTGTGAGTCCCAGTCGGTTGCCCCTAACATCCCCCAGTTGGAGGGCTCTTGGCCCCCTGCCAGTTCCCAGCCTACCTTGCTCCCCACCCCACCCCAAATACCTACAGCAAATACTTACCAAGCCCAACCACGAGCCAAGGCCTGTGCCAAACAGCAGCAAGACTTGTCCCTGCCCTGAAGGTATCAGATCCACAGGGAACAAACTCAGGGGCCAGGTCAATTGCCTACCTGCACTCCCCTGCCTAGGGGGTTGTGGATGCCGAGAAAGACCAGCAGGGCTCTCAGCAGAAGAGGTCACAGGAAAAGTGACAGGACAAGAGGCTGCAGATAGAGACAGCACAGAATTCTGGAGGAGACACAGGTGCTCCATGGGGCACGAACAAGGTGTTGAGGAAGCTAAACCCCTCCCACCCTGAAATCAATGTGTGGCGAATGGGCCTAGGTCCCAGCTTGCTCATCTTCCTGCCCTCCCAGAGTTCCTCTACTTATTTGCATTTTCATCTTGTGCAAGTCACTTAACCTCTGTGAGTCCCAGTTCCCTTATTTGCAAAATGGGGCCAATGATACTGACCTCATAGGGTTGGAAGTGAGAGTATCATGCAAAGGCATTGCCACCGTGCCTGGTAAACAGCAGATGCTCAGTTAATGATTCCCCGATCTTTTTCATCATTATTCATCTGTTTCTTTTATTTCTAGCTCCACATTTTCTGTACTTACAGCACTAAGTAGACGCTGCCGGGCTACTTACAGGCTGGACTGTGTATTACATTTGCCGCATAACTCGGGGGATGTGGGGGGGTGGAGTGAGGGAAGTAAACCAGGACCCCCCTCTGGCGGAGCCAAAGCCCCAGGCCATGAGAGTAGAGCAGGCCAGGCAGGGAAGCCGAGAGCCGGGGGGGGGGGCACAATGCACATGGCACAGGATGCACAGAAAGTGAACTTGAGCAGGTAGACATTAGAGCACGAGTGCACACGCACATGCACGCGCCCACTCACTCACACAGCAGAAGGACTGCCTTCGTACTACCCCAGAGCTCCTTCTCTGCCCTCTTCACTTCCTTTCTCCTTGCTCCTTCCCTTTAAAAACTATTTCCTCAGAGCCCACCTGGGCCAGGCACTGTGCTGGGCACCTGAGATGGTACTAGGAGTGGCCAGCAGTACCAGGTGCAGGGCCTCTTACTCCGCGTGGTTTGTGATTTAGGATCAGAAGTCCCATCAGTGAAGAACTCCATACGCCTGGGGACCCCACCAAACTTTCTGCTTCCCAAAGACCACTTCCAAGTGGGGCTTTTATGCAATGTTCTGCGCTAGGCTGATGAAACCAAACAAGCTCTGCCAGGCCAGAAAGACCCTAGGAAAGGCACAAATAGTGCTGCAATCACGAGGCCAACATTTGGAGTCAGGCAGGCCTGAGGACAACTCCCACTCACTTCCCAACCACGTGACCAAGTCAGAGGGCCGCCTCCCTCGCTAGGCTCTTGCCAGACATGTGGAGGCAGAGCCCAGCGCGCTGCAGTGTTCAGCGCATGGCAGCGCCCTTTGCGCTGGGTGGGCACCAGGGACCAAGCCTAATCCATGCTTCCCTGCAGGGAACAGCTCAGCAAACAGGGAGCATTCTGCGAGCAGAGGTGGTGGGAAGGGAGCCCAGTGTGGTAAGAACTGGTGCCCGGAGATCAAATCAGAGCTCGAATCCTGCGTATAGGCTGCTTAACCCCTGCAAGGCTTCACTGGAAAATGGTGATACAAACACTGAGTATCCACAGCACAGAGCAGTTGGTAGACAGTCCACATAAAGGGCTGAGCAGAGAGTCTGCCACATACAAGGAGTATTCGTTATACAGTGAATGTTTAAATTTTAAAACATCTACTACCGTAAAACAATCATCCCCATTAATCTCTCTCAGAATACTCCACTCTCTTTGCGTACACCCATCCCATTGTTCTTGCCACTTTCAGAAGTTCTAGAAGCCATCTTTCATGAGTATCTTTACAAGGTATGATTAAAAAAAAAAAATACCCTCAATGCTGCTGCCAAGTGCCATCCAATGGAAAGGCAGGCTCGTAAAAACATTTCAGTGTGTCCTCACCCACCTTATGAACCAGATCTGGCACCACACAATTTCTGGCTCCTCCCCAGAGTCAATATGACCAAGAAAGGTAGGCGTTTTGAATCGATATGGGGCACTGAGGCAGTCACAACAGTGCAACTAAAGGTAATTATGAAAGAGGACTTCCAGAACTGCCTCAGAATATGACAAAAACACTGGGATAAGTGTGTTTGAAGTGGGGAGGGGTGCTTTGAGGTGGATTGGTAGCAATGTGTCTTTTACTGTAATAAATTGTTTCAAATGTAAACAGTCACTGTATTTTTTTTTCACACTTCATAGTAGATACTCAGGAAGAATTTTCAGTTCCTGTTATCATCATCAGTCTTATCAGCTCCCTTCCCTGCACCCAATACTGGGACAGGCTGCTTGATGCATTTTGACCTTTAAAACAGCCTCGAATAGGAATCTTATTTGCTGCGTGTTTCAAGGGAGGAAACTGAGACCCACATCAAAGGTCTTGAAGGCTGGGGAGGGAATGAGTCCATGCTCAGCTTTCCCCTGGGCTCAACCCTTCTGGCTCACTGTGTAACCTAGGCCACATCACTCGCCCTATGAGGATCTGTCCAGCTCTGGCTCTCAGCCAGCCCAGAAAGGTCAGATCTTCTTGAAGGTACATCAAGGACAGCAGGAGCAGAAAGGGTGACCTTTCCAGAGATACCCCTGCCTCCACTGTCTACCCCATTCCTAAAATACCTCTTTCATCAAGGCCTGTGGTGCTGGGGGCTCCGGTCAGGGGCAGAAGGTGGCAGAGAGAGAATGTTCGACCCAAGGACACTGGCATAGGCATCTGGGACTCAGCTACAATCCTGAGATTGAAGGTCACCTTCCAGGGCACCAGGCACGCTCTTGCCTCTCCACTGCCTCGCTGAGCAGATAGATGTACCTTGGTCTCTGCCAAGGTGTGACATGGGGCTGAGTTTGGTGGGTCTGCTCTAAATTCATCCTCCTATCATCCTCTACCCTGGGAGTTCCAACCTCTGGGCCTTCTACAAACCTGACTATGTTCTCCTGATCAAAACCCCTCCAAGTCATCTGGGATAAAGTTACAGCCCTTCACCCTGTGTGTTCTGGCCCTCTCAACATCACCACCACACAGTTTCCTCTTTTCCCTCCAGCCAATCCAATTCACACCTCTAAACCTGTGCCTGTGCTGCATCTCCTACCCAGGACACCTCCCTCCCTGTCCACCCGGTGAACCTCTACTCAACCTTTAAAACTTGAGCCCACCCACAGGGAAGTCCCTCCATCTGGGACAAAGATGACAGTGCTCTGTGGGAAAGGATGGTCTTTGTAATAAATTGGATACCCATCTAGGGAAAACGAGCTCTAGCCTCTGCATCACACTGCGCCAGAAAACCTGTAACAAGTGGATTTTAGATCTAAATATAAAACATAAAATGATTGAACTTCTAGAAGATGAGAGAATAGTTGGTTCTCCATATCTCAATTTAACCAACCCCAGATCAAAACTTAAAAGTTAATCTGTAGTGAAAATGTACATACTTTTCCACTGTAATTATACCCTGTATAACAGTTGAGGGTATTTGCATTGTATCAAGTATTATATATAAGCTACAGATGATTTAAAGTATATAAAAGAGCCGGGTATGGTGGCACACACCTGTAATCCCAGCAGATGGGAGGCTGAGGCAGGAGGATCACAAGTTTGAGGCCAGCCTGGTCTCTATAGTGAGTTCAAGGCCAACCTGAACTACATAGTGACACCTTGTCTCAAAAAAAAAAGTGTATGGGAGGATGTACATAGGTGATGTACAGATGCTACTCCATTTTATATAAGGAACTTTAGTGTTGGCAAACTCTAGTATCCACACAGTACCTTGGAGACAAAGACAAACTCATGAATACCAAGATACAACATAATCCTGTAAAAAAGAAAAAAAAAAGAATTCAACAAGTGCTGTCCATAAAAGGTAATGATTAACAAATTATGCCATATTAAAAGAATTTCTATCCTTCAAATATTCCCTAAAAAGAGTTAAAAAAAAAAAAAAAAGCAAGACCAGAAGTGGGAAAACATATTCACAATGTATTTGTCCAACACTGAACACATATCTAGAATATTTTTAGGCTTCTACAAATCAATCATAAAAAACAAGACAGACAATCCAGTGGGAAAATGTGAGAAATACTTGAACAAGCATTTTGCAAGTTATCTAAATAGCCGATCCATATATGTGAAGACATTCAACCTCATTAGTCATCAAGAAAACATAAATTAAAACCACAATTAGATATCACAATATCTAATGCCAATAAAGTTGGTAAGTAAGTGAACAACAGGCACTCACATATACAGCTTCAAGAGGATGTATTGGCGTCACACTTAGCAAAATTATGTGATGCTATCTACAAAAGCTAATTATGTATAACTCTATGACTCAGCAACTGCAAACCTCAGGTATTTACCTAACAGAAAGTATAATAGTGCATCGAAAGACAGGTCCAAAAATACTTGTAGCAGCACTATTTATTACAGCCTTGAATCTAAAAACAATCCAAATGTTCATCAAAAGTAGAATGGATAAACTGGTATATGGAGACAAAGAAATACCATAGAGCAAGGAGAAGGAACAAAATAGAATTCAATACAATAACCTTGATGAATCTCACTATCAAAATGCTGATGGAAAGTCAGCATAAAAGAATATCTATTCAACGATCCCATGTATATAAAGTTCAAAGTCAGGCAATAGTCGTTGATGACAGAAATCAGGACAGAGGCTGCCTTTGAGGTGATAATACCTAAAAAAGGGTGTAGGGAGGCTTCCAGGTACTAGAATGTTCTATTTCTTGACCTGGATGGGGGCTACGTGGTTGTGTTCACTTTGTGAAAATTTATCAGCTATACACTTCTAATCTTCCTGTAAGTATGACATACTTCCATTTAAAATTTATTTGAAAAATAAACAAAATCTAGGTGTGCAATGTCATCTCCTCTGCTCTCTGGTTGAAACAGTGGCTTTTCCCATCATGAGCCCCTTGCCCTTAGTACACATCTCTACTAGCACATTCCGACATTTTTTCCCTGTAAAAAGCTGTTGCTCACCACCTGTGTGCTGAATGCCTTCTCTGGGTCAGACCTTGTTGTAGTTTAGATCTAAAATGTCCCCCCAAAGTCTCATGTGTTCAGAGGTGGGACTTGAGAAGGTGACACTATCACCAATGAATTCATCCACTGATGGGCTCAGCTGAATGTGTTATTAGGAGTTGGGCATGGCTGAGGAACGTGGGCCACTAGGAGTGTGACCCAAAAGGGTACTTGGGTACATTCTTGTACCCACATCCTTCTCTTCCTCTCCCTGTGCTTCCTGGCCACCACGGATTGAGCAGCTTTCCACCATGATGTTTCTGCCTTGGAGCCAGCCAACCATAAACTGAAATTTCTGAAACTGTGAACTAGAATAAACCTTTTCTCCTTTCAGTTGCATATGTCAGGAATTGTCCCAGCAACAGAAAGCTGACTAATTCATACCCCATGCTGAGCACCTCACCTACATTGCCACATTTAGTGACAGCTACCTATGAGATAAGGTCTGACAGCACTCCCAGTGCCAGATGACCTGGAATCCATAGGCATGAAGCATTTCTAAGAGCTTTACATGAACATCTTATTTGACCAGTGAGATGAGATAGGCCACTGCCTGATGAAATGGGAGGCAGGTGAGGCTCTGGGTTTTGCCCAAGGGCACGCACTGTAAGGGGTGAGCACTACCCCAAGACCCAAGCCTATAGCCCCTACACTACAGAAGTGTTGTGAACTGGAGTGGAGAACTGCTCTTTCAATGGGCAAGTGTTGATACTACAAGATTCAGCTTCACCTCCTGCAAGAAACTTCACTGAGGTTCCTTGGCTGGATTGGATGCTTCCTGGGGGTTCCCACAGCCCCCCACCATGCCTCACTGTAGAAGGTGCACTGTCTCTATCCCTTACCTACCCATCCCTGGCACCAGATCAAAGAATGAGGGGATTTAGCTCAGTGGTTCCTCTGCCTGCCTTGAAAGCACAAGGTCCCAAGTTTGATCCCCGGTACCAAAAAAAAAAGAATGAGCCTTTTATGTCTGTACTTCCAATATCTGGCAAGAGTGTAACGCTGAACAAATGCGAAAGGCAAAGAGGAAGGGAAGAGTGCGGCAGAGAGACTGTACAGAGCCACTATCTGGATCAACTGGGAGCTCCATTAACCAAGTTCTGAGCAGGGAGGGTTTCATGTCCATGCTGGACACGAGTTACAACTTGAAAAGTGGGACAGCTGTGCCACTTTCCATTCCACAGCTTTCCCCTGGTTGTCTCCAGCCTTCTCTCCAGGTTCTTGCCAGTCATTTGGCCCCCAGAGGCTCTGACAAGCCCCCTTTCTGCCCCTCTCCACCTCTCCTGAGTGTCCCAAGGCTAACCCCAAGAACACCAGGAGAGCACAGGGAGTCCTGGCTACGTGGTGAAAAGCAGGCCCAGTTCAGTCCCATACAACTTACTGCCCACCTGGCCTCTCTAAATCAGGGACTGTAGGTAGTTCTCTGGCGAGCAGCCTGGGCCACAGTGCCAGATGCAGGCAGGCTAGCCCATGGTGAGCCAGGATAGGGGAGAAGCTCTGGGCCATCTGGGGCGGAGGGCACACCTAACAGCTCTCCATGCATCTGTAGTGATGACGTAGGAACTGCCAGAAAGAAGAGGACATCCTGGGACCCTTGCCCTTCTCTTTGGTGCCTGGAAACTCTGATCTCCCAAGAGGCTCGTGGCCTGGCACTTCTGCCTCCACTCCTACCCTGCTTCTGGATGCGTGGGTGTGGCTGGTGATATAGTGGAAGGTGGTGGTTCCCTGGGGCCGAGCCCAGCTGGCCTGCTGTGAGTGGCTCCAGCCTCTCTGGGTTTAGGGGCTGAGCCATAAGCAGGCTTGTTTATCCCTCAGAGGAATGATGGTTTTCCCTGAGCAATGACATCTTGGAAACAGCCTGGCTCCACAAACAACAACAAACCTCCCAGCTGGGGCCTGGGCCACAGCTTTCCTGAGAAGCCTTCTGCCCGGAGGCGAGGCGTCTGAGTAAAAGGTCAGAGACTAAGCCAGACTCTGGCTTTGACCCTGACTCTTGGAACCCAAGAAGAGGAGGGGGGTCTACAAAGACTTAAGATACCTAGAAGGGACCTGGCAATATCTGGTTCAGTTCCTGGTTGCCCCAAAGGGGAAACTATGCCATAAAAAGGCATATTTGCCTATGATCATCAGTGATAAGGAACTAGGGGGTGCCTTGTCTGGGATTTCTCTACCACGTGCATTGCTTTTCCAGAAAATAGCAGAGTTCTATTCAGTAAGCCCAAGGGCCCAAAAAGAAGTGTAACCGGGAAGTCCCAAGATAAAGAGTACCAAGCTGAAACTCAGGTACCCTGAGACATCCAGCTAGTGCAGTGGAAAGAGGCTTGGGCTGGGAAACCAGAGTCCAGGGTTCTGGTTCCTGCTTTGCAGCTGAGTTGCATGTAGCCTCAAGTTCTTCCTTTCCTGCCTCAGTGGTTCTCTATCAGTCTAGAAGGCAGACTCTGCCATCTCCAGGGCCTTGGAGACCAAATGGGAAGCAGTTCTCAGAATCCCCAGGGACACAGCTGGGCATGGGCATGCCCTGCCCAGCCGTGCCTGTGCTGGGAGAGCCAGCTAGACCACTGGCTGAGAACCAATGTCCCAGGTCCAGCCTGATTGACACCATCCTAAGGGAGTCCAGGAAGCTGGGTTTCATGACCCTGTAATCTGTGCAAAGGACCATGAGCATTGCATTTGAAATAGCCAGGGCTGTCCCCTCCACTCTCTATGGCTCAGACTGGGTGTGGACACCGCCCAGACCAGAATGTGCCCTGAGTAGGTTTTCTCTATGGCTTCAGCCAAGCTGACATCAACATTCTCTCATCAAAATCTGCCCCCAAGCCCTGGGCTTTATGGGCAATACCAATGTACAAAAACTAAGGCCCCTCCTAAAGGGCTCCTGGTGAGACTGTCTAGCTGGCAGTACGCACTCCCTTGCCAGGCACACATCTAGGATGGGAAGATAGAGCAGACTCAGAAACCAGAGTTTGTCTTCCTACTCTAGCTAGCCAGGGTAATTCAACACCCTGCTCCAAACAAACCCTAGGACCAGGCTGGGCCCTTGGTGGCTAAGGGATGAATAAGGCCCATAGCCTGCATACATAAAGCACAAAGCAGCCATGGGGTGCCACCACCAATGAACTTACTTGCCCTGGTTGTGGAAATGGAGTAGGTAAGTCATGGAGGGAAGAGACGTGAGGCAGATGGAACATGGAAGCTAGGAAGAAAGGCAAGAAAACTGGAAATGTAGTACCAAGTGTTTACAACCAGAAGTCCCATCAACGACTTCTGGTACAAAGTGCTGGAGAATTCCCAGCAAGGGGTCATAGCCCATCCTCATCACCATCTGCACCTCAACTGCAGGCTGAGCCCGAGCAAGCCCTACAGTGGAACTTGGCTCCCTGGAGGGCCCGCCCTGGGCTCAGCCATGCCACGTGCGAGGGCTGGGGAAGAGGGGAGGTGCCCTTGGCTGCGCACAGAGGACTCAAGGGGCCTGAGTGGAAACTTTGATGCCAGCTGCAGTGCCCTGGCTGGGATCCCACAGGAATCAGGGGGGCAAGAAGCCTTGGCAGCTCCTGCCTTCTGAAGATGCTCCTGCTTCAGCCTTCCTGAAGCCTTTCAGGGTAGGAAAAGTTTGCAAGAGTTGCTGAGGGACCTAATGGCCCTACACCAAGCCAGGCATCTCAAGACAGAAGAGTGAGATTCAGTGCTGAATCGCTTAGCTCAGGTCAGGGTAATGGCTTCCCACATGTCCTATTCTTGCTGTTCTGAGGCAGAGGTCCACCTTCCTGGTCTTGGCTCAGCCACAGACCTGCTGTTTGAACTTGGACAAGACCCCTCCCTACTCTGGGTCCAGGTTCTCCTCCCTCCAGGGCTGGGCCATTGGGTTCAAGGTTCTTGTGGACACCTGGGGACAAGAGTAGAGGTGTGGACCCTCCAAGTTGAGAAAAGAACTGGCCTCTCTTCTGTTTGCAATGACCAGCTCCGTACAGCCAGTGGGTCTCTAACCACTACTACCCCTTCCTTAAGAGTCCCAGCTGGAGCCAAGGAGCAGGTGCAGGCACTTCAAGGGGCTGTGAGCTCACCAGATAGAGAAAGCCGGCTTTGTTTCCAGCGGACATTTCTGCAAGTCTTGGGGATCAGAAGTGACTGCCCAAGGCTAACCCCAGAGACCACCTCTTTTCCTACCAGTGGAACAAGGTAAGCATTGCCATCCCAGTGCCTAATGTGAAGCCAGCATCCCTGACACAATAGTCAACACTACTGGCTGAGTGCTCCAGCCCCACAGTGTCCCGACTTCTCTGTCCTCTGTCGCCAAACATTCCTCTTCTCTCTCAGAAAGAAAAGCTGACTGGCTAGCCCAGAAGCAGGAGCAGAAGCATGATCCCTGGCTCGGCAGGGACTTTGCCCCCTAAGACACACACACACTCCCTCTCTCTCTCTCTCTCTCTCTCTCTCTCTCTCTCTCTCTCTCTCTCTCTCTCTCTCTCCCAGCGATCCAGAACAGAACACAACCAGTTTGGTCACAACATGCCTACCAATGGCTGCCCTAGGGAAGAAACAATAGAAATAGTAGAAACAGGGCACAGGGCGGCTTGGACAAGAGCCCCCTCACCCACCTCACACAGCCCTGTCACCGAGGCACCTACCCAGCACTCTCTGCAGGGACCCAGGCGACTCCTGGCTGCCGTTCCTGCCAGCCCGCCCCACCGGGTCTCCACCCCGCTCCTCCCGCGGGCAGGCGGGCCGCCGTGGCTGTGGCAGCTCCCGCGGGCGGGCGGGCTGCCGTGTCAAGCGACTGCCTTCCCCAGACAGAGCTCCTTTGTGTTGGCAGGGCTATTTATGGACTTACCCAAGTTCCCCAGGGGAGCGCTACCTGCTGGGAAAAGCAGAACCAAATGACCAGGTTCCACCTCCCACATCTAGGTAGCGTTTTCAAAACCCTTGCATCACCGTCCCTCCTCCTCTTCCTCCTCCTCCTACTTATCCTCCTCCTCTTCCTCCTTCTCCTCCTGCGAGCGCCCTTCCGAAACACACACCCTGTCCAGCCGGTCGCTACCACTCTGGAGAGAGGCTGGATTCCTTTCCTCCATCAAAGCGAAAACTCCGGGATTTCTCAAATTACTTTCACCTGAGAAGGAGCCTGGACTTGTCAAGGAAGAGTCCTCAGCCAGCTGGTCCTTCAGCCTGCGAGGGACGGAGCCAGCTCTTCGCTTACACTCTCACCAACGCTGACACTGGGTCCCCTGCCGCCAGTCCCTTGGAGCCAAGCCGGCCCCCAAAGTGCTGCTCCAGAGGAAGAGGTGTCCATCCCTCTCAGCGGCAACTCCTGCCCCTGGGATCCCGAGGCAGCTCCACCCCACACACATCCTGAGCGCTCCCCAGCTGGGGCAGCGCAAAGCCAGCGGCTGCCGCTCCCTGGCCGGACTGAACCAATCACGGAGGCTTCTCTGTCACACACCCCCACCCTCCGCGCGCCTCTCTGTCCCCGTGAGCGGCTGCAATTGAACCCAGGGTCCTGCAGGCTGCACAGCCGACCCTAAGAAGGTGGCAGCTGTCGGCACAGTCAAGTAATGGCAGCTTCAGTCCCCATCCGGCTCAGCTGGGGACACGCATTTTTACCAGGCACTTTAATGTGCCGAACTCAGGGAAAGTGAGAGGGGCAGAGAGCAAGGCTTCCTTCCCAACAAGAAGGCCGAGAGGGGCCCATTACAAGACCCAGGAGTTCGCACCACAAAAGTAGACATCCAAACGGAAAGAGGGAGGGACAATGGAAACAGCACTAGACTGTGACACAAGCTCCCCAATTCTAGTTCCAGCTCTAGCACTGGTTCACTGGGGCTCATTGAGCAAGTTCCTGCCCCTTTCTGTGCCTTGGTTTCCTCATTGCAAAATGGAGCTGATCCCCCCAACCCCACCCATCTGTGGGATTAACAGAGGGCTCAGAGAGCTGGTGCTGCCAAGCCCTGCGTCAAAAGCTTTGCCTGCATTCCTTTACTTAATCCACACCTCACCTTGGGAGGGGAAGACTCCCATGTACTGACGGCAGAGGGAGTTGCCTTGGGTCACACCACTAGGTGGCTGTGTATCCAGGATGGAACACCCCGGGTCCCACTCTGGGTGCCCACCCTCCACCACGCTGCCACCTCATCACTGCAAGAAGCGCTTTGCCAGCACAGAAGCTGCTCTCTGATGCTGTGGCTGCTTCAGCATGTTGTCTAACACCGACAAACACTCCTGGCCTAACACTCCTGGTCTCCCAGGCCAAGGCGGAAGTGTTCATGCCGTGAGCAGCTCCCACTGGAGTGGGAGGCACCCGGTGCCAGCACACCAACAACTGGGCAGAAGGAACCCCATTCTCCTATCCTTACTGCATCCCACCTCGGCCACCCCAGACCGAAGCACTGTTTCTCAGCTCTTACTCTCCTTGTTGTAGACTCAATGTCTCTGAATTCGTCTCTGCCTTCCCTGGGCCCCTTTCTGTTCTGTTACTCCATTCCTGTCTCTCTCACACTCACCTGCGCACGCAGCTATGAGAGAGCATCCCTTACCAGGGACAACAATGCATAGCAGCCATCGTCTGAGTCGGCCACTTATAAATTCCAACCAGTGTTCTCCTTGTCCCTGCACCAGGGCCAAGAAAGCCCTCACAAGGGACTGGGAACCTTCCAGATTGGAAGCTATCATCCTGAAGACTCTTGAGACTTAGGGTCCACCTTTGGCCTGGGAACTAAGCAAGGGAGTCTCTGGAAACAGCCAACTTTACTGGGGCTGAGCAATTCCCAGTGGGGCTGGCTGGCTCCTAGGACAGAATTTCTAGTGCTTGGGATGAGACCTGCAGGGTGGAGAGCCTGAGTACAGGACGCATTTACATAAGAGGTACACTGTGGCTTTATCACCACGTAACTCTGGAGCACTCCCACCAGGCAGCATGCTAGGCTTCAGGGATGTGATGAAGAACAGATAGCCTGGGCTCTGACCTCAGGAGCTGCCAGCCCAGTGCAAGAGAGACGCAGCTACACGGTCAGCTCAACCAGGCCATGATTAGACACTGCTGTGATGGGTAAGGCAGCTCTGCCCACCTGGGGTGCTGGGTACAGAACACTGCACATCAATGCACTGGACTGAGGCACAAAGAGAAGAGGGCCCGAAGCCTCCTCCTCAGGCACAGGAGATCTAGTGTCTGAGGGAAGCCTGGGGCAACCTCTGCCTCAATTCTCCTGCAGCCCCAGACACTAATAGTAGAGCCAGTGGCCCTCCCAGTGTATGGCCTGCAGCTGACAGCCAGGCTACTTACGCTGGGGAACTCTTGGAGATCTTTCACTCTTCCTACTTACAGCCAGTAAAACACAGGTACAGAGAGGGCAACTGACTTTCCCAAGGAAGCAGCGACTGGGTCGCAGGGCTGAGAACACAGATTGCTAACTCCCTGTCTAGTGCTTCATCCAAGTCTGAGCCCAGCAGAAATGACAGTGCTGCTCCCTACGGGGGAATGGGGACCTAGGGAGCAGAGAGATCCAGCTGGCCCACAGCCCCTGGGCACTCAGGGCCAGGGCCCCATTAGTTGATTGATATATTTTATGTAACACGTATTTGCCACTCCATGTCAGCACTGTTGTAAGCTTTTCTGCTTACTGATTCATTAGATCTGCAGAGCCGTATTAGATAGGATTTCTAATATCCCCATTTCACAGGGAGGTAGGGAGAGAACAAGACTTGCCTAAGGCTATATCTGAGCAGGTGCAGAGTTACAGATCGAAGCCAGCCTACTTTCCATCATGCCCTGGGCCATGGCACCTGGCAGCCTGCGGAACAGTGTAGCCCACCAGAGCTCAGAGAAGCCAAGGCTGTGCAGCCCCATCACATAAGCAAGCACCCCACTGTTCAGACCAGTTGGCAGCAGTTCCCAGGGCTGTGGCCAGAGAGGGCCAGCAGGGACCCACTTCCTATTCTGGAGGGCAGCCACTTCAGGAAGCCCTGGGCTGTTAATATGGTGGCTCACAGGTTGGGTGGGGGTCTGCAGACTCCAAGCAGAAAGACCCTCCCTGCCATAGAGCCAGCAAAGAAGCTTTAATTTGTTTCAATAACCACTGAGTCCCTCTGTGTGCTGGAGTCTGCACTAGGAGCTCAGACTGTAGAGGCAGCAGCCTCAGCCTCTGGGCCTGACTGTAGAGGTGGGAGTGGCAGCTTGCGGTACTGCAGTTAACCTCAGGTTCAAGTTCACAGGGAGCTCTGGCTTTTAGCCTGCAGAATCTAGGGTAAGTCCCTCCCCTCCTGGCCTCCATCATCCATTTCTAAAATGAGGCCAGGTCAGGGGCCCCAGCCCCACATTTCCCCTTTATAGTCAGTCAACTGACTTTATAGTCAGTCAAGCTGTCTCACTAAAGGAACTGGCTCAGTTAGTGCTATCTGGAAAAAAAAAAAAAAAAGAGTTCAAAAACTGAATGTAACTCAGCCTTGGACAAGTCACTGCAGTGTACTGGAGCCACAGTTTCCTCATCTGCAAAATGAGGCTATTACCAGCCTGCCCTGTGAGGCATGGGGAATATCTGGTATGCAGTGTGTGTCAATAAATATGAGCTGTCATTACTGTTATTGGGTTATTATTGTTGCTGTCACCCATAAATGAACAAAATTCACCTTGAGAGGGTTGTGTAAGCAGTAAAGTTCAATGTGATCTCATCTGCTGAATGGTAACACGGCAGGGCCCAACATGTTTCTGGCAAGTACTAATAGCTGATAATCACCATCATTTATTGACATCGTTTTTTTGATCAGGCCCATCTTATAGATGAGGGAACTCATTTGCAGAAAGGTTTTATGGCAAAGCAGTGGCACAAAAGGCAGTGAAACACATATTCTGCCCCTAATCTCATGTTTCCTAAATGTGCCCCTACCCTTGCCATCCTCCTCTCCTGCACCATCTTCTGAGGCCCTAGGACAATCCCAACCTGCTCGTGAGAATTTAGCTCCCAACCTCAGCAAAAAGAAGCCCACGTGCAGTGACCAGGAGACCCAATGTCACCCTATAGAACTGGCCTGGAGGACTCTGCCACTGGCTGGCTCCTGCCTCCAGCCCGGAGCATATTCATTGTCACCCCAGCAGTAGCAGCCTGACCTTGGGCAGCTGTAGCAACACAGGATGGCTGGGAGCCATGACCAGCTCCCTTCCTGGCTCCAGCCCAATCGGCCACATGCTGGCCTGAGATTTCAGGCTTTTGGGAGAAATCCTCGACCCACTGTACTTGTGCCAGCTCAGGGACCAGGCTGTGTCCTGACACCTGGGTTCCTGGGAAGTATCAGCCACTGTCTCAGCTATGCAAAGCCAGCTCCGTGGCCTTGGCTGCTAGATACAGTTCATCCCCACACTCCCCTGGGTCCACCTACTGCCTTGGGCCTGAGCCCAGGCCATCATAACAGAAGATCAGTGGAGGATGGACGGGACTGAAATGCTAATTTTGCTGCTGCCTGCTGTTAATTCTACAGCAAGACCAAGCCCTCCTCCCTCGGTTTTCTTGTCTCTAAAATGTGCACAAGCAGGGCTGGTGATTTAGCTCAGTGGTTCTGGCTCCTGCCTCATAAGTGCAAGGCCAGGAGTTCAATCCCCAGTACCAAAAAAAAAAAAAAAAAAAAA